>NW_015243907.1:0-575 GCF_001447785.1 Gekko japonicus | reverse complement strand
TGATTTTCCCCGCGGTTTCGTGATCCTCTATCAGCTTTTCAAGATCTGATGCCAAATAATCAAGATCAAATATACAAACATAAAATGCCAATTAGCACAATTAAAACAGTTCAGAATTCTTACTCTAGATTTAATTTATACCGGACCTTGATTTTGCAGCAATAGAAGCCAAATTAGCTGGCTGGGGTTTGAATTCTCACCAGCAGAATTACAACTTTTCCTAATACAAGGAAAGTATACCATCCCTGTTTTCCTTACTACAAAGGAGAACATGTAGATCTTCTAGTTGCCCAGTACTACAAATATATTGTCTCAATTCGAAATCATTTTTAAATATTGGCTTCCTAATGCCTTTGAATGCTTGACACTTCAATCAATGCTAAAAATAAAATAAAGTATATTTGAATTGGCAAGTCACCATAATTCCTCATTCAGACATTCACAAGCTGGGAGGCTAAGCATATAAATTGCAGGATTGCACTCTCTGTCTTTAATGTGAGCCTCTGTGCTTTCAACAGACGTTCTGAACCAGTTCTCCTTCATACAACAACTTCTACATGTCTTTTCCGTGCAGG
>NW_015243906.1:0-575 GCF_001447785.1 Gekko japonicus | reverse complement strand
ATATTTGTTCTGCCCTTAATTGGGGAGCAATGCTCCTTTTTCATATGAAACCCTTAGTATTAAATCCTTCCAAGTCTTGGAAGGACATATGTTTATGCCCCTTTCCATTCCAAAACAGTGGCAACTACCTTGTTGGCTGAGTAACGCCTCTCTCTGCTGATTCATACATGGCAGGGGCCCCCTCCATCTCCCCCCTCCCCCGCACATCCCATGCATTCCTTTCTCCGAGACCGATCAGACACACTTTCTCTTCCACCATCTGCTTAGGGCTCTTCAGGCTTATTTCAGATGTGATGTGATGCTGGAATTCCATAACTGATTTTTTTTTTTTGGTCCTAAAGAGGAGCTGCGTGCACATGTGTGCGTGGTGGTGGGTCCTATATGGATGGAAGCCAAAGTGGTGGGGAGGGGCTGGTTTATCGGAGTGACTTCTCCAATAAAAATTACTTCCCCGGGCTGCTTTAAGAAGGCACGCACACATACCTGTCTTTTCCCCCTCCCAACTGCAAGTAAAAATAGGCCCAGGAGGGGAGCAGAATTTTCAGCTAAGGGAAGGAGGAGGAGGAGGAGGAGGA
>NW_015243905.1:0-575 GCF_001447785.1 Gekko japonicus | reverse complement strand
TGTTTCTGAGTAGACTGTTGATTCTCAGAACGAGCCGGCTGCTTGCAGAGGAGCGTTAACGGCATTAAGGACGGAAGCTTCCAGGCCGAGAGCCTCGGACCGGTGTTCTCCACAGGGCTTTCCGAACGCACATGGCCACAGCAGGAAATGAGAGGCAGTCACAAGTAGATTGATTTTTTCCCCTTTATTATAGAATAGAGAGATATAATGGGAATAACAACATCGGCCTGGAGGCATTTCCTTGGGAAATTAATGGCTTTGGACCTCGCGCTCTCTGCAGGCGGATCGTGCTCAGGAAATGCCTTGGGGCGCCCTGGTTGTACGCGTGTGTGTTGAGGCCCATGTGCATCTCATTATGTCAGACTGCAGCCAGCACGGTTGCTCCTCATCTGTCCTGTGTGATCTCCTTTTTCGACTCAGTGGGTGAATCAGACACGCTCTGTCAGGACCTGCTAGTGTTACAGCTACTACTGCTGGCCTCATGTTGTCTTAGAAGAATCCAGAGTTCCCAAGAACTGTACTGTGGAACCCGCAAAGACCAGTAGAAACTAAACCACGGTTAGGGTGTGCAGGAA
>NW_015243904.1:0-575 GCF_001447785.1 Gekko japonicus | reverse complement strand
AAATCCAATCTCCTCTTCCTCCTCCTCGCCTTTTGAGGTCCCTGCCGGAAGGTCTTTGTCTGGAATCTGCTTGGACAACGAGCTCTAGGCTTCGCTTCACCCTCTTCCTCTATCTCATTGGCCTCTTGGCCCCTCTTCTTGAGTAATACACAATGCAAAGTGTTGTGTGGGCATTTGGAATAGCTGTATCTTAACATGGGCATCCAAGAACGGAGTGTTATCACTGTATGTGCTTGAAGTTATCGTGACTGCTTGAGTGTTCTAATTATTTCCTTCTATATCTAGCTCTGATTTCACCACATTCAAGGTCTCAGTAATTCTTCCAAACCTGCTCTGTGAATTTTGTCGCTTTTTCAAAGATCCCTTTAGAGCCATTGGTATCTATTGTCAAATATTCCCTTGTTTGTTGCTTGCATTGGTCATTGGCCAAAAATACTTACGTGGGTGGCATGCAACCTAAGCCAGCAGTTCCTAGTAGTGAGAGATGGCGGGAGGAACGTTTTCTTCCTTAACACTTAGCTACCCATGTGCCAAGGTGGGACCTAATTTGGAGATCCAGTTTGGTGTAGTGGTTA
>NW_015243903.1:0-575 GCF_001447785.1 Gekko japonicus | reverse complement strand
TTAGAAGGGTCTAACTCTGTTTAGGATTGTACTGTGTCTTTGTATTAATCTAGAATTCTAAATAGGATTGCAAATGCTTTCCACAATATGGAACTGTAAGGTGGGTGGTGCTATCCAGTAAGTTCTGAGCATTCTACCACATG
The DNA here is from genome assembly GCF_001447785.1 of Gekko japonicus. NCBI lineage: Eukaryota > Metazoa > Chordata > Lepidosauria > Squamata > Gekkonidae > Gekko > Gekko japonicus. Next base: position 432 of record NW_015243903.1, on the reverse strand, counting down.
AAAAATTCAGGATAGTATTTCTTCATACAATGCAGAACTAAAGTATGGAATCCACAGCTGTAAGATATACTTATGGTCACTCTAGGGGTGTCAGGCCTAGCTGACACCCCAGCAGGAGGAATCATGGGGCAGGGACAAAGAATTCAGTGTGGAGCTGACATTTTGCATCACTTCCAGTGACATCATTGATTTCAGGGCGACATTCTATGATCCACTCCAAACTCTATTTTTGGGAGACTCCTACAATATTGCCCTGATGAGATGACATCACTTTTGGTTTTGTGCTGGAAGTGACGTTGTGTGCCAGTGCAATGCTGAGTGCTCCCCCCACTCCCCCAACATCCTGTCAAGTGGTACTGAGGAACTGGGGTCCTGACTAGTAGAGCACTAGTTTACATGACTTTGAAAGAGGTCTGGACAAATTCATAGATG
>NW_015243902.1:0-575 GCF_001447785.1 Gekko japonicus | reverse complement strand
CAATGCAGCATCGCCCCAAATAGCAGAGAAACAGATAACAGAAATGCTTGCCTGTCACAAGAACTTGAAGAGTCAGAGGAGCTGGGCTTTTGCCAGTGAGGTAGATGTATCTCAAACTGCTGTCTGCAATCTGAAAGAAGTATGCTCCCTTGTCCTGCAACCGGGCGTTAAGGATGCTGAAGGAGCAATCGCCTTCCTCTGGATTGCCTGTGAACAGGAAACGGTTCGCAAAGGATGGCTCAGCCCTCTGCGTATTGTTATTGGTGGCCACAAGGATGTGGTTCGTAGACCCTTCCCTTTTCTGAAACCAGTAGCCATAGAGTTTCTCGGAGACCTTCCCCTTTGAACGATTGTAAGTGAACTGGCAAGGGATGTGAACGCAGAGGCCACGTTGAACGGAAACGGAGGAAGGGACCGCCAGTGTAAAAGCCGGATTCTGGCTCGGTGAACCTACTAGAGAAAGAAGAGAAGAGTGAAGCGGCGTATGAGTAGAGAAAGCAACAAGCCCCGTTGTGCCCACAATGGTCTAGCACAGGGGTCTCCAATGTGGTGCCAATGCTCCCTCTAAGCTGTGG
>NW_015243901.1:0-575 GCF_001447785.1 Gekko japonicus | reverse complement strand
GATGCTCCTGGCCTCGAACCCAGCTCTTCAGCATTAGACCATACGCTGCAAACCAGTGGAATGTGAGGGAGAGCACGTACGCTTGCAAATGCATATCCCAGCACAGAAAAAGCGGCAAGTTCTTTCTAAAGGTCTTTGCCCAACTCATCAGTGGTTAATGCAGCTTGAAGCCTGACTCACACCTCCAAAGTCGCCAGACCCTCCGCTTTCGAGCTCCCTCCTCTGCCGGCCCTTTTGTGCTTCCAAATGTACATCAAAAAGCCTGGACCAGATTATAGAAGATTATCATCAAACACTTAGTTTAAATTACAGGAAATTGCCCTCAAAAATGTGACCGTGTTTGCCAGCAGAAAGCCTGAATCAGGCACAACTCCAGAGGCGATTCCTCTGGAGACGCTGTGTGCTCTGCAAAGGATTCTGGGATGTGACGTTCTTTGGTTCAAAGTGGTGGTGACATAAGAGATTTGTCTTCAACGGCAGTTCTGTTCCGGAAAGAACGAGAAGCTTGTGGATCGGTGACCGGACACCCTCAGTCAAAGGAGGAGACATATTATTATTATTATTATTTATTTATT
>NW_015243900.1:0-575 GCF_001447785.1 Gekko japonicus | reverse complement strand
TGGGGATTCTCCTGATCTCCTCTGGGAGACTTTTCCAAGGAACAGCTGCTGTGGCTGAGAAGGAACATACTTAAGTCATGGCAGATGAAATAGACCTCAGGGACAGGGCACTCCAGAGAAAGTCCAGGGAAGATCTAAATTGGCACCCTGACTCATATGGAAGAGAGTCCTTCAGGTGTTATGGAACTGTGCAGTACATATCAAACTGCAGCAATTTAAGAAAGAATGCAAGAACAATTTTTAAATATGCCTCGTCGTGTGTGACTTGCTGAATGCTTGCCAATGATAACAACAAAAGCACTTTCAGCATATGAGTCAAGCCTAACCTAGATTAACGATGATTCGTAACTTCTGACTTGATATAGTTAAGGGAAGGAATGCCCCTGAAGACAAGCAAATTAGAGGTTCTCTGTCTTCCAAAGAAAATTCATGTTCATGAGGAAAAAAACCCAGTGTTTAATCGTGGCAGTAGACGGATGACAAAAGTAGGGCAGTTTAAGTAGGATTGTCACATACTTGTTTTAGGTGCTCACCACAGAAAACGTGCTCAAAGGTAGGCCAGGGGCTCTCCTTCT
>NW_015243899.1:0-575 GCF_001447785.1 Gekko japonicus | reverse complement strand
TTTGCCCTTGATTTCTTCAAGGTGCAGAGTGTTTCACCCCCTCCCCTTCACTCCCCCTTCCCCCCCCCCACTGCTTCAAAGTAGCCATGTGGGGGTTTTCCCTTATGTTTCTTACAGGGGTTGGCTTTCACTTTCCTTTCTGAGAAACTTGGCGGGAAAATGGTGCATAAGGCGGGCCTCTCTACCTTGCACGAGTCTGAGGGTGTGGTAGGTGAAGCCAGCTTGTCTACTGCCTCTTCCGTATCTCTCTCTGATCCTGGAAATTACCAGAGTGGGGAGAGAGATAGAAACATGGATGCTGAATTCTCTGGGGCTGATGCAAAGTCTACCCTCAGAATGGATTAGATCTGAGATGAGGTGGGAGATTAGAGCGGCTCTGCAAGATCCTAGTTCAAATACTGCTGAGACTGGCCCTGATAGAGAGGTCTCCCAGGGTAGCCAACAGAGTGGCAAGGGTTTCTCCCCTGCTCCTGGGACCATAAGAGAAAGAGGGGACAGTCTACGCGCACAGAACTATGCCCTTTGGAAGATTTGTCAGGAGATTCAGATAGTTCAGAGGTTTCCTCAGCTAAGGA
>NW_015243898.1:0-575 GCF_001447785.1 Gekko japonicus | reverse complement strand
CCCCCCCCCACTACACTGGAAGGCTTTGGGTGTCTGGTTTTTTAAACTCGGTATGCTTTAGTGATATAGCAATTACAGACTTTTTAAAAGCCTTCTGTTGGTATAGGGGGATGATGGTGTGGGGGGGGCTGAATCAAGGAAAATGGAGCTGATGTGGGTAGGACGTCCAAAAATGGGCACCTTTCCACCTCCTCAACATGCGAATGCATTTTGACTATAATCTTCCCTAAGGATTGTATCAAACCAGGTTTGGGAAAGAACACAGCAAAGGCAAGGAGAAACCTGGATAGAAGATGGTTAGGGGTCAACATTTTGGATGCCAAAACAGAGCAAATGGAAGCAACCTGGATGGTCTCTTCATTCTGTGTCATGCCCTAATCTGCGCCCCCAAATGGTCATCCATGGGGGAAACTGAGTAAGGATTAATGTTCCAATCTCATTTTTTTTCAGTTGGTTTACACATGCATAGGACTCTGCATATAAATGGGGACATATTACCAGCTGGGGAGCTGGAAGAGCCAAAGACTGAGCAGAAGCAGGTCTTTCACTGGTGATAGAAGAAGGTCTCTTATGTG
>NW_015243897.1:0-575 GCF_001447785.1 Gekko japonicus | reverse complement strand
CTCCCGCAGGAAATGACCCCTGGTTGGAAAGAATGCTGGAAAGGATGCAAAGGAACCACAGCAATTGCCATCAGCTTGATTACAGCATAGGGGAAACACCTGGGACCAGAAAATCAGCATCTGTATTGAGATAAGGCTCTTATGTCCCTATTCAGCCCTGGGGTGTGTGTGTGTGGGGGGGTGTTCCATTGTTCTGAACGTTTAAATTAACTCAAGTTCAGTAATCTCCCATTGCAATTTTCCCTTGAAAGTTCTTTGTTTCAGGAACTGCCATTCTTAGGTCAGCAATGAAATGACCTGGCAGATTAAAATGTTCTCCCACTAGTTTTTGAGTGTCGCCATTTTGAATGTTGGATTGATGTCCATTTATTCTTTTGTGTAGGGGCTGACCTGTTTGTCCGATATGAAGAGCAAAAGGGCACTGCTGACAGTTGATGGCATATCTAATCTTGGCATGTGGATCGATGGTCATGTGGGAGAAAAACAATACCAGATGGTCAATGGGTCATCTGTCTGGGCTCTCTTCTTCCTTCAAGTGTGACTTCGAAACAGAACACTACCCTTTTCTTTGACGC
>NW_015243896.1:0-575 GCF_001447785.1 Gekko japonicus | reverse complement strand
ACAGCTAGCCCTTGCTTCTCTCGGTCACTGAGGTTGCACAAGAGGGATTAGAAAACCCTCTACCTGTCTGCAAACGGAAAACCCCTTGGAGCAGACGGGAGACTGGGGCAGCGTCACATCAAAAGGTGGAGCACTCTTGTCCTTACGTACACAACTGCCGAGAGAGCGCCTGACAAAACACGACACAACTCCGCACAGACGTGTGTGCCCACCTTTTCACTGAGGGGTGGTCTGTTCAAGGGGCTGATGCCTCTGTGGGATCCCAACGACTTCCTCGCTGCCAAGCCTGTTTTCACGCCGTAAGGGCGCCTCTTCCCAGCCGTTCTCCTTCGGCGTCCTAAACGGTTCTTACGGAAGCCTGCAAAGGGAGGAATGAGACACAGGCTGAGGGCAGGGAGACAAGGGGCGGGGGAGCCTTTGAGCTTATCGGGAAGGCTCCCGACGGGCCGTGATCCTGGGAGGCCGCTGAAAGCCTCGGCACGGAGGACACCAATGCAAAAAAGTTGCTCATGGCCAATCCGGTCCCAAACCAAAAAGACAACCAAAATACATGCAATTTGAATGACCATCTTCCA
>NW_015243895.1:0-575 GCF_001447785.1 Gekko japonicus | reverse complement strand
CTTTTTTGGAGAGCTGCTGGGTATGCTAAAGTCTAGGACTGGAACTCTACGCATGCTTACTTGGGAGGAAGGTCCCATGAAAGAAAGTAGGATGTACTTCTGGTGAAGTATTAAAAAGACTGAAAATAGGTTTTATGCTACGAAACCAGAGAATTTTAGTAACTGTATTTTCCTGGGATCCTCAAAAATTAGCTTTTTTAAAATAGTGTTTTATTGTGGGTATATATTGTTTGATGTCTATGAAAATTCTTCTCTCCCCCCCCCCCCGGCTTGATGGGTTGGTAATGGGGAGGGAGAAGGATTGTACATGATTTACCCATTCATCGTTTTAAATTCCCAATGACTTCAGTGACAATTATTTAAGCCTGCACGTAACTCTTCCACTGAAATCAAATGAACTTTAAAAAGGTTAACTGGATCGTGCAGAGGTAAATGAAGATAATTATTTTCAGTAACACATCAGACTGCACACAACATCTTTTAAAAAAAAACTTTATAGCCAGACGTAGTCATTGACAGCATTGTAAGAAGAGTTAGTCTTCTTTTTGGGGAAGGAGGGAAGGAAGGAAGGAAGG
>NW_015243894.1:0-575 GCF_001447785.1 Gekko japonicus | reverse complement strand
CATAGGTTCGCCACCACTGCCCTAACTCATCTTTTTAAAGATATGTGTATGTACATTTGCAGGAGATCGAGAGGCTGAAGAGCGAAAAGCCCACCTGGGAGCGGAGGTTACGCTGGGAAGGGATGAAGTCCGTCTTCGGGGGCCAGCCTTCCCTGCTGTGGATCAACCCTTTTGCGGGATTCCGGATCAAGCGGCTGATGCTGAGGGCCAAGAAGGGAGGTCCAGAGTTCTCTGTCTGAGCCCGCCCGGGAAACCACGCCGGAACGGACATCCACACACCCACAAAAAGAGTAGTATATAGTATTTATTTGGGGCCAGGAGAGCAGGCTGCCCTCTTTGAACCTGTGACCAATGGAGGTTGACACAAGTGAGACATTTTGCTTGTAGCAAGCAGAATTTTATACGTTTATAGTCACCAACATCTCATTAACTCTCAGAAGCGTCGGCCACAGATGCTCCGCCGCGTGGCTTTGAGCAGGAAGCGAAAAACAGAAACCCCGAGAAAGCTGGACAGTCACCCCTGAAGAAGCCAAAATACCATCTTAACTACTGTAACTTATTATTTTACCGGACTG
>NW_015243893.1:0-575 GCF_001447785.1 Gekko japonicus | reverse complement strand
CTGACATTAGTTAATTCTCCTTCAAGAATGTGAACTAGAGTGTGGGTAGGTAGAAACTCTAAAGCTTCCAGAATAAATCACAGGAACAGTGAAACATTCCTCAAGGGAAGCAGTAAAAAGCAGTAATCCTTGCAGAGGGCTCCGATGCTGATTATGATGGATAGGGCACTGGAAAAAGCTGAGACTGCACCTAAAAGGAAGCAGGATTTATTCTTTTCACTAAAGGGTGATGTACTGTCTAAGAGGCTCGGAACCCAAATTGGAATGGAACTCCATCCCTCAATGTAATAGCCTTTGACATTAACGACTGCTAGATCTGATTCATAATGCCAAGGTTTCAAAGACAGTATTGTGGCAGATGCTCTGGTTATCAGAGAGGGAATGGCATGTTCCAATACTGTAATGTTACTTGAGCATCTCAGGAACAGGAAAGAGATGCAGGGAAGGCACTAATACTTTCCTGCATCATGGAAAAAGAAGTCTCTGGTTGCTATCTTGGCCAATGACCAATACAATACAGGCAATCCTGGTACAAGAAGCAAAATGTGTTTCCCTTTCATTTATAATTTAGGATT
>NW_015243892.1:0-575 GCF_001447785.1 Gekko japonicus | reverse complement strand
AATCTCTTCTTCTCTTCTTCTTCTAGTTCAGGAACTAGCTGCTCTATTCAGGGTTGCGCTTTCAGCAGCTTTTTATTCTTCACGGTGCTTTGAAAATCATTCTGTCTACAAAAGACGAGGCCTTAGAGAACTGGGGGCATTCCGACCAACGCAGCTAGGGCAGCTGCCTTAGACCAGTGCTTTGGTCGTGTATAGAGTAATCTCCCTGGCACAGAGGGAGAGGCGTTTTCTGCAAACTCTGACACGTAAAGTCAGGTCTCCCTGATTTATGTGCGGTCTATAAAAAGCAACGAGCGCCTTGCTTTGTTCAGTTTTTGGAATTCTCCTGACCTAAACAGCTTTCTAAGGGATGAGTCAGAGGAACATTAGTTATACTGCGAAGCTGTAACGTGCTACAAGGCTCTTTCTTTGAATTCCCAAAGGAAGACCTGATCCATCTTTTTTCTCAATCGAGCCTGAAACAATGATGAGTGAGCACATTTGTTTTCACTGGGGACCCACAAAAATGACCCACATTTACTTTGCCACCTAGAAGGTTCTGCTGAGTGTCAGGGAGATAAAAACGCCAAACAGGA
>NW_015243891.1:0-575 GCF_001447785.1 Gekko japonicus | reverse complement strand
TTTTTTTTTTTGTTACGCACCAGGATTTGTAGTAAATGCATGAGCTGTCAGCTGCAACTGACCCACTCGACCTGTTCCCTGAGCCCAGGCAACCTCCCCTTAGTATCCTCCTAAGACCTCTTTCTTTGCACAATGAATCAGCAAGGCTACATATAACCAGTGTCTTCTTGGCAGAGCGTGCAAATAATTTAAATACGTGCTTTTGTCTAGTGGCTAACAGTCTGAGCTGGGCTCCAGTGAGGGATACAGTGCAGACTTCCCAGGGAACAGGTTTGGCAGGCAAGCGTGCCGCGTTTGACAGCCGCGGTGACTCTGGAGCCAAGCTGTGGGTCTTTTTGGTTGACTGCCTTCTAAGTCAAACAGGTATCGAGCCGCTGCACAGTAGCTACGGAGCTGGATTGTCACTTCGAGGCCTTAAATGCTATTACATCTGTGCAGTTGGGTGAAATTCATTCTCTCCCAGGGACGTGGTTGGTCAGGTCAGGTAACTAAGTGGCACAGGAGGGGAAGTATGCATCCGCTGTGTGAAAATGTGCATTTGTGAAATAAGCTGGATAATGCAGGCCTTAACGGAC
>NW_015243890.1:0-575 GCF_001447785.1 Gekko japonicus | reverse complement strand
TTTGTTTATATGTATAAAAAACAATAAAAATATTGTGTAAAAAAAAAAAAGGAAACACACTCATTCCTAGCGAGCTTGTCTTCAATTGGAAACGAAGGCCTGCAAACAAGCCAAAGATGGAGAGCTGGAAAGCAACAAGTACTCATAATAAATTATCAGGTTACTAGAATGCACCTAAAGTTCTGCAGTCACGTTTCAGCAAAACTTTCTAAAAGCCAACGTGTATTCATAAAGCAGCAACACACACACACAGTTCAAGCACGCAGGAGAAGAGTGTTTAAGAAGATAGCCGTGCCGCCAATGGCAATCCCACACCCAGGGCATTCAAGGCATGTGATGTGCAGAGGTTATTTGCCACTGCTTTCCCTCTGCGTAACAGCCTCTAGTCTTCCTTGGCAGTCCTCCCAGCCAAGTAATAACTGTGGCTAATCAGGCTGCTAATAGTAAATAGGCAATACTGGGTGAACGCAGCACTGACTGAACAACGCAACTCCCAAACTACAAAGTTGTAATGTGATTGTCATGCAAGGCAATGAATATTAGAACAGTATATTGGAATGCATTTCTGTGGTCTG
>NW_015243889.1:0-575 GCF_001447785.1 Gekko japonicus | reverse complement strand
TGAGACACTAGAACATCCCCATGTGACCCAGAAGCTCTTTCTTTGGTATCTTTGATGAGTCCCTCTGTAGTTATCCAGTGATGAAGAAAAGCACTCTGCACACGCTCAGAGGCACTGTAGTCTGTTTTTGTTTGTTCGTATATGGAGCCCTAACACCAATGAAACTCTGGCTCTTGCTATTTCAGGAAAACTGATGAAAATACCTGAAAATGAACTTCTGGGGTAGACTGGAAGAAATAACAAACTGCTATATAGGTTAGTGGAAGTTGAAGGATGTTCAGTGTTCTCTAGGAAGTGAATGGGTGGCTGTTAGAATTGTTGGGTTTTTGTAAGGGGCTAAGTTACTGTGAGTAACAACAATGTCAAAACCATCTTCGGGTCTGGCACAAGAATGGTCGTGTTGCCCAGTAAGTCTGTACAACGTATTTCTCCTCATTGTGTTTCATTGTATTTACTCAAAATATTTATGAGCCACCTTTTTTCCTCAGGGAGCTCCAGGCAGCTTACAATGTAAACAAAATACCTAAAGTTAGGGTTGTTAGGTCCTCCACGGCCATTGGCAAGAGATGGGGGGG
>NW_015243888.1:0-575 GCF_001447785.1 Gekko japonicus | reverse complement strand
TTTAAACCCATTCTTGTGAGTCCTCCCCTATGCTGCCAACAGGAACAGCGCCTTGCCCTCCTCTAACTCTTCCATTCCACTCATGCTGTTGTCATGATCACCTTTTGCAACGGACGCTCATTGCATGCCGGAGGGGTGCCATTTCAATTGGGGAATGGGCACAGGGAGAGAGAGAGGGGCAATGACTAGGCCTTCTGTTTAGCTGCCACAAGCAGGGAATTATGCTTCCTCAGCCACAGTTTCCCACCCCAAGGAACTGAGGAGCAGGGGGAAATCATGGCCTCCACTGAGTGATGTTCTAGGAACCTCCCCTAGTCTCCATTGTCTTCATTGTAAAGACCATAGAGACAAGAGGAGGTGGCTTAGTGCATTACCCAGAAGTGACATCGTATCCTCCCAAAACTCCACCTTCCCCAGGAAAACCCCCCCCCCCATCTCCTGGCTTCTTCCAAGGCAGTGTCAAGAACAGTAGAATACTCTTTGGCCTGATCTCAGTCAGGGCTTCCCTGAATGTGTAAACCTTACAGGAGATCAGATGTTGGGTCCTTTAATGAAATAAGAAATTGAGCCCTGAA
>NW_015243887.1:0-575 GCF_001447785.1 Gekko japonicus | reverse complement strand
CACTTTCAATGCACTTTAGCAATCATTTGTAAGTGGGCGTTCCTGTTCCGCACAGTAACATCCCGTTGCAAAGTGCACTGAAAATGAAAGTGCATTGTTCAGCGTGTGTGGAAGTCATAGGATCAGGCTGTGACATCATGTGGAAGAGCCTTCAGCTATGTGAGCCGTCATCTATGTAGTCTGAGGCGGTACAGCCAAGGACAATGATCCCCTGCATGATAATTGTGGGTGCCATGGCACCCACTGACATGTCTTCTGGCACACACTTGTGTCTTCCACAAAGCGTCTCTGTTTCAAAGCGAAACACCCGGTCCTGGCTTTCCACCCACTTCACTGGAATAAGAGTCGCTGCAGAAGAGCCCTGAGGGTATCTCCTTTGTGCTCACAGGTAGCCCCTATTCAGAAGGAGCTGCCTCTATCCCAGTACAAACGCCTGGCTTGGAACCGTTTCACATTTTGCTGAACCTCCCAACACTTGTGATTGGACACAAGATAGCATGGCAACCATTTCTGTGATTGGTCCCATGTGTTCATAACAAAGATAACATTATTATGTTGCAGATGCTTAAGACTTG
>NW_015243886.1:0-575 GCF_001447785.1 Gekko japonicus | reverse complement strand
AATTCTCCCCTCTGAGCGCGCTCGAAGCCCGCCAAAAACAAACGGCCAATCAGCGACGGGCCCCGGCAGATTACAGCCAATCATCGGGCAGCGCGGGAAAACATGAAGACAAATCGCGCTTCTAGCGATTATTACCTCAGCGCTAGAGAAAGGAGAATGTTATCCGTTTTTAGAATGGAAACGGGGAAAATATCCCCAAAGGAATGGGGTTCAGCGTGCTCTGATAGAGAGGGAGGGGGTGGAAAGAAGAGGCGAACCCCCACGGTGTGTGTGTGTGTGGGGGGGTGCCTCTAGAGCACAATTTATGTAAAGCTAAAGATGGGGCAGCTTTTAAAAGGGGGGCGTGTGCCTCTGAGCGTGTGCAGAGTGCATTGCCGTTCTCGCACGAACGTTGTAAAAGACGGAACAGCCTTGAACGGCGATTGTGCCAAACTAACCTCTCTACGTGCGTTTTTCGTGCATGAAATGTCTGGGGGGCGGGGGGTAAAGACCCCACAGAACGAAGCAGAAAAAAATAAGGGCTTTTACAGCTCTGATGGAAAAGGGATTTCGGCAGGTGCAGCTTTATTCAGCCC
>NW_015243885.1:0-575 GCF_001447785.1 Gekko japonicus | reverse complement strand
TCTGCTCTGCTGATTACTTCAGTTCTGTCGATCAAAGAGGGTTGTTCATGAAAGCTGCAGTATCTGGTCTCCTTGTTCGTCCATCCCTTTCGTAACAAAAGAACATATTTTGCTTGCCTGTGTTGGGTTACTCCATGACAACTGAATTATTCTAAGTGATGTGATGACTTGTTTTCAGTCATGTTCTCTGCTTCTAGTGAAAAATTGCATAATCAGGCCTGGCTTCTGATAAGTAATTTCCACATTTTCTATATTGTTTACCACCGTGGAACCCATTGAGGCCGTCTCTAGTGATTTTGTGGACTTGCAGAATTGCTCAAGTTATAAACAGGAAGGAAAAATTGTGTTGAAGTAAGGAGCCAAGAAGATGATGGCCAGGGAACAAAAGTATGAAAGAAAACAGCTAGTGTTTGCAGTTCTGAGCTGGACTCACACATCATAAATAAGTTTGTGACAAGAACAACTCAGGAAGCCCTCAGGTTCACAAATTCCATCTCTCCGTCCACCTCTGCTGATGCGTCAGAGTAAGATTTATTTACTGATGTATATGTTAAGTGGTTAAGACGCTGAACTGC
>NW_015243884.1:0-575 GCF_001447785.1 Gekko japonicus | reverse complement strand
TTCTGTCTGCTCGACCAACTAACGAGCCTTACCCTATACTCTGAGGCTCTGCCCCATCTACCTACCAGGCACAGAGAGGCTCCTCCCCTGACCAGTAACATAACCTCCTCCTTTTATAGGGCATCAATAGGCTCTGCCTCATCTTTCCAGGCTCCACACCCTTGTGAGGCACCACCTCTTAACTCCAAGACTCCACCCCCTAGTTTTCAGGGTCTAAGCCTCAGGTTTCTAGCAGCCTTAGAACTGGCAGGCCTTAGAACATTCACCACTGGTGACTCCGTCTATACAACGCAGCCAAATGATGTGGTACAGTCCTGAGATAGTGGGGTGGACTGTACCACTTCAGGCTGTAGGTGAAGCAGGCCATTACCGAAAACTGAAAAGAAATTAGTTTTGATCAAGCACTTTAGGGAGAAAGGTTCTAGCCTGACCTTTCATTTCCCGGATACCCTGCACAATGTGCTGCTTCCATTCAAAGCACAACAAGAAATAAGAAAAACATCCCGAGGGTATTTGCAGGAACCATCTGCCAAAAGGAGTTAAAGTGAACAGAATAAATGCACTTAAAAAAAAAA
>NW_015243883.1:0-575 GCF_001447785.1 Gekko japonicus | reverse complement strand
TTTTTATTTTGTCGCACAAAGTTTCCTATTTGGTAGGAAAGAGAGAGCACCGATAATTCTCCTTTTCTCTCACAGATCCCCGTTGGACAGCAGCAGAACCCTATCCAAGCGGCAACATCTGGAAAAGTAAACACAGACCTTCCTTGGGACAAATTAGGGCGGCGATAATGACAGTAACAATAAAACACAACACGTTATAGAGGACCTGTTTGGGTCTTGTGTCACTGAGCATTACCTTCACTTCCTAGATAATGCACGGCTAACAGTATCCTCTTCCACATATCGCTTATTTTTAAGAAGTGCACATGAAACTCAATATTCTCCCCAGCCATCCGGCTGCCAAAATCTCAGCTAATAACAACAGTGGAATCTGAGCCGTGGCAAGTCTCCATCTCAAACCTGGTGGGACCCAAACTCCAATCTCACCCAATAAAGGATGCTGCTGTCCAGATCTATTACAGTCACAGAAAGGACTGCATCAAATAACCTCTTTAGCGTCCATCAGACAAAGGCTGCCTTAAGTGGATTGAGACAGGCATCTGAAAAAATGACCAAAGTGTATCTATCATATTAGC
>NW_015243882.1:0-575 GCF_001447785.1 Gekko japonicus | reverse complement strand
GTGTGAAGTGGGGAGGAGGGGGAAATGTGTCTATTATTTTTATTCTTTCTGTTGTTTCTTACCATAGGTCACCTAGCCAGCTGATTTTTTAATTAAAGCTAATTGTATTTTTAATTAAAGCTAATTGCGGAATCATTGAAAACCACAATCAGTATTTTGATGACTACAGGGAGATGAACATTTCCCTTTATTCTTTTATTATTATTTTTTGCACAGTGAAATACATTTCACCAAATGCTACGACATCTGTTGAGGCCCAACAGAGCCATGAGAACCAGGACTATAAACTGCTGGAAATGTGGATGGGTGGAGCAATCCAGATGTTAGTCCTTCACTTTCATCTTCACAAAATAATTTCTGGCACACTAATCTGTAACACACTAACATCTTTGCTAGTCCCCTGAGCTTGCCAAAAATTGGAGGCTCCAGACCAAGGAGGAAACTCTGAACATTGGTTTGATCAGAGTTCCATAACAACATCTACTCCCCAATGGGCACTCCCAGAGGTTAAATTCTTTGTAAAGTTGTACAGGTAAATTTTATTTGTTTATTTATTTAATTAGATTTACTAGGCC
>NW_015243881.1:0-575 GCF_001447785.1 Gekko japonicus | reverse complement strand
ACAGCTCCGTTTTGCAGGTCCTGAGGAACTGTAATAGGCGGCACAGGGGCCTGATCTCAAGTGGGAGCTTGTTCCACTAGGTAGAGGCCAGGACCAAGAAGGCCTTGGCCCTGGTTGAGGCTAGACGGACGTCCTTTGGGCCAGGGATAACCAACAGATGTTGCTCAGCGATTCGCAAGGCTCACAGTATTCAGTTCTCCAAAATTTATACCAAACACTTTTAAATACTGTTCCTTGAACATATTCGTGATGACCAAGATTAAGTCTCTAAAGCAACACAACCCATTCACTTGATGATTAAGTTAATCAAGTTGAAGCAACTTGAAAGGAAGGATGCCCCTGGATAAACAGCATACTCTCAGCTCATCCTTCAAGTGTGTGTGAAAAATTGCATGGTCGTAACTGGAGAGCTGGGGCAAATGGAGTTCTGAGCTCAATGAAAGCAGATCTGTCAACACCAAAGGTTTTTAAAAAATGGTACCATGGAAACACTCTTTTTTGGTAAACATTTTTTTTTTGGTAAACACCATGGAAACACTCTTGAGACTCCTTTCCTACACAATGAAGGCCACTTC
>NW_015243880.1:0-575 GCF_001447785.1 Gekko japonicus | reverse complement strand
ACCGTCCCGATTTCTGAAACTGCTGGAAGGTCTGCTTTCACTGATGGTAATTCTCCAGCCAAGCCCCACATGTTTCCCTTTCCTTCAGGTTCAAATTAGAGGTCTCTGATGGTGGCTGAAAAGCCAAGCTTTCTTTCGATGACCTCATTAGAATTATTTGTAGCTCAAATGACAGGCAAATGCAACAATTAAGTCTATTTAGGAAAGGGAGGTGAAAGGTCAGCCTACCGGGCAAACTGTCTCCAGCGCTTAACTTGGTCACCGAGTCTGCAGATTTGCAAAAAAGGGAGGAAAAAAAGGGGGAGGTCATGTTTGTACAATAACTTGACACTGGCTGGCCAGCAGGTCCCCTATGTCCCAGCCGGAAGATCCCAGGGCCTCCACAGGCAGATCTTTTCATGCAATCAGTTGAGCGGACTTCGCTTGTGTGTGCATGAGTTTCTGAGTTCAGGGCTTGGGTCAGTTACAAATAAGATAGAAAGGATCACCCAAGGTGGAGAGAGCTTCGGGTCAGGGGTTTGGTAGGAGAAGACCTGCCTTAGCGGTAGGAAGGGCTGTCAAGGGGCGGCTGACTC
>NW_015243879.1:0-575 GCF_001447785.1 Gekko japonicus | reverse complement strand
CATTAAACAAAAAGGGAGTGTGTGTGAAAGGGGAGTGGGTGTTTATAAGCTTGGCCTGTTTTGGGTATGTTATGTGTCAGTTTCACAGGACCTACAATTCAGTCCTTAGTAGAGTTACACACTTCCAAGCTCATTGACTTAATGGTGTCACTGTGTTTTGAATGATACTGGGTGGTGTGAAGCAGCCCTATTCTAGAAATAATGGAAGAGACCTACAGTTTGAACTGTAAATAATGTATATCTCCACAGTAAATAACGCATATCTCCTCCCCCTCTGACAAAAAGAACAAAGGCAGTAGGGTCCGCTTGGCGACAGTTGGAGAAGTTCTGTTCGCTTTTGATTCATATTAACACCTCTTTCCCAAAATTAATTAGTGAATATCTCCAGTGTTCTAATGCAGCCATAATTTGTTTTTTAAAAGTTGCCTTGGCTAATGACTCACAGAAAACCACTCTCCCATTTTAATGCCGGGTTCTCTCTAGAGGAGAGTGCTCAGTGTTATGTTTTTTAAAGTGCTGTCGTCTCAACAAGCAATGCAACCAAAACAGTTAAAATATGTTTCTTGAAAACAAAA
>NW_015243878.1:0-575 GCF_001447785.1 Gekko japonicus | reverse complement strand
CCAATCTCCTCCTCCTCCTCCTCTTTCCAGCATCTTAGGATATCCTGCTGCCTCATTAGGTAGAGCAGACCAAAGTGCCCGCAGGTCTGGAGGCCATACAGCAGGAACCACCAAGCAATTCCCAGTTTCCAGCTTCCATTCAGTAGCACGGTCCCCTCCTCCACCCCACCGAAAGGATCGTGCTTTCTGAAGGGGACTATTTCACCGCTGATGGAAGGGAATGATTTTAGGCTGCATTGATTCTGAACATTTGCCTTCTGGAAACACGGTTCCACTCAATTGAATGGAGGCCGTAGCCGGCAGAGCACTCGAGTAATCCTTACCTCTCTTTAGCAAAGCTTAGGCATGCATGGTTAGTTTTTTAACTGTCCCTACAGTATCACTTGACACCAGCGGGTTTCGCAGAAATAAGCGAATGTAGCAGAGAAGCAGAGGTTGTGTGTTTTTTTTACGCAGGCACTCTGTCCCAGATAGCATGCCTAAGCTGCAAGCTAGGTGCCGATCACTCAGCAATAAATCCTAGAGAGGCCAGTTTTCCAGGAGGGATTGTCTAAGGCAGGGGTGTCAAACATGCA
>NW_015243877.1:0-575 GCF_001447785.1 Gekko japonicus | reverse complement strand
GGAGGTGGTCCCGAAGGTATGTAGGTTGCCTCTATTATTTGCTTCATTCATATTTGTCTATATCCCTTCTTCCGTCACTTCACCTATGGTGAAGTTTAGATTGTCAGCGCCTTGTGCCCAGGAACGGTCTGTTTGTTGCTGCTATGTAAATCATCATGCAAACTCATGGCATTGTAATAATAAGTAAAATGTCTGGCTTCCTACTATAGGCTTCTCTTACTAAATACTATGAGGCTTCAGGAACCTAATATAGTTGTTGGCAGATGTTTGTGCTCCTAGTGAACCCAGACGGCTTCCTTCTGCAGTGCATAACATTTAATGCTTTACTTAGTGAGTCTACTAAAGAAAAACACATATTTAAGTGTAGCCTTACTGTCCAATACTGCCTTCCACCCATTCATAGTCTTTGCTTCTATTTCTTTACAAAATAATTGTGTTACTTCCTTTCCTTCCTGGGTTGTGTGTGTTTGTCCTCTATTCTGACTCAGTACAGCAACATTAGGTTGGCAATAAGGAAGAAGGTAAATAATAAGGGAAAGAAGGATGGCCCCTCCAGAACACGTTTAGTTAAAATA
>NW_015243876.1:0-575 GCF_001447785.1 Gekko japonicus | reverse complement strand
ATATACCAAAGTGGTGGAGTGGTTAAGAGGATTAAACTAGGATCTGGGAGACCCAGGTTTGAATTCCTATGCTGCCTTGGAACCTTGGGCCAACCAGCCTAACCTACGTTATAGGGTTGTTGAGAGGATACAATGGAGAAGAGAATGCTATCCGCTGCTTTGGGAGAAGTAAAATTAAATATGTTAGCGTAGACTAGATCATTATCCATCAGTATCACAGAGTCATGAGAACTGGAAAGGACTTGGTGGTCAGGATTTGTAATTTCTTCATTTCCGCAAGGTTGCTGTATCACATGCCCTCACCTCATCTTTCTGGGTATTTAACATTAGCAACGTAACGAAGTTATATAAAGTTTTGTATATGTGAGACACACACTTTGCACTAGGGTTCCCATTCCCTAGGTGGGGGATCCCCTGCTTTCGCGGGCTCCTGCCAGCAGGAGGAAATTCCCCCCCCAACACTATGCACGAGGCAGACGTCACCTGGAAGTGATGTCAGCATGTCGGAGATGTCAGGGGGCAAAGCTCTGTTTTTGGGGTAAAACTGTATTGTTTGAGGCCATTTTTATCATAGT
>NW_015243875.1:0-575 GCF_001447785.1 Gekko japonicus | reverse complement strand
GAGGAAACAGAGGGGTGCAGAATCAGCCAAGGTCTCTGTTCGGCCTCTGGCCTGACCGGGCCTGGTCTCCTCCTGTGATAAATTCCACCCGCATCGCAGACAAAAGTGGGCGTGAGGAGGCTGTCCTCAGGAGCGAGAGAGATAATGTGGAAAAGGTACTGAATAATGAGCCACCAAGGCGCAGAGATGTGGAAATCGTGACTGAACGCAAAGGCCACCGAGATGGGCTGGTGACAAACAGAATGGCTCTGAGAAAGAAAACAACGGGGGCATAAATCAAAGGAGGGCGGCCATCCCGGCCGCTCTCAGGCCCATATATAAGGCTCCGGCCGTTGCCCTTGCCGGCTCCCTTGGCTGGGAATTGCTCATCTGGTTAGGGACGGTGGTTTTATTGCTCAGAGAATGCCCCTGTGATAGCTGCCGGTGTTCTTATAACATCTCTCTACAGCGTCCAGCTTCCAGCCCTTCGGTTTAGCTCTGTTCTTCCCCAGCTATTGATTTATACATCTCTGTGCTATTTAACTCCCATATTCTTCACTTTTGTAGCCAGCTTCTTCTGTGTCTCCCCCCCCCCC
>NW_015243874.1:0-575 GCF_001447785.1 Gekko japonicus | reverse complement strand
CCGGGACAGGTAAGCACTTGGCAACCCTAGGTTCACATAGTATCTTATCAGAGGTTCCTCAGAGATAAGATCAGTGATGTCAGACATGTGATCCCAGGAGACAGCTTGTTTGTCTATTGTGTCAGGCGACTGAGTCACAACTAAGGCCCAAATTGGGTTTATTTTTTTATAAACCGAGAACACGCACAACAAAGGCTGCATCACTGAGTAGACCACTCCCCTCCCCCAGCCAAATCTCATCCCCTCTGCTTCCTCCTTTGTCCTACTGACATTGCCCCGTGATTAGTATTTACAGCTCTGTTTTCCACCAACACTTCTATACTTAAGAATATCACACTTCTAACAACTACCCTTCCCCTGTAATTTGCAGGGGAGGAGAGTTCAGGTGCAGTTGAAAGCCACATTCTCAATGTTAAGTGTGGCGTACTTTTCTTAAATCTATAGTTGGCTGTCATCTCTAGTAAATCCATAAATGAGCAGGCCAGCATAAGGGCTCGGGTTGCCAACCCCAAAGTGGGGCCTGATCTCCAGGCAATAGAGGCCGGATCCCCTGGAGACAATGGCTGCTTTGGAAG
>NW_015243873.1:0-575 GCF_001447785.1 Gekko japonicus | reverse complement strand
GAGAACTCTCTTGCACTGCAGGTGCACAAAGCCAACTACACCACACTGCCCTGTTAGGAAGGAATATTGTGAAGCAATTGGCGCAACAACTGTGAACTAGTATCAACAGATGAACAGTTTATCACAAAACTGTTTCCCTGTAATGGCAAATAGTGTGTGAGCCAAATTGCTGGGTGTTCAAGCATTCTGAGTCATTATTGTATGTCAACATGATGCAGAGGAACAGTAGAACAGGACTCTGGAGAGGCGGCATATACACTTTCTAAATAGACAGACAGCTAGATGATAGATTAGGCAGACAGGTATCTATCTAGGTCTTTTTTTCTTCTTCAGTCAAGTTTGTGGATATACTGCAGTTTAGTCTTATAGTGGAATTTGTATGGGGAGAAAGGCCTGTCTAATACAGAATGATAACAAACGTCTGGCTGGTCAAGAAGCAATAGATGATTTTCCCAAATCAGATTGAAAACCAAGGGATGCAAGTGACTGTAGATTTTCTATATGCTCCTTCCCACAATCTGCATCCAACCCCCTTACCCTGAGCTGCAAAGCTAGTTCATACTCATTGCTAGTCA
>NW_015243872.1:0-576 GCF_001447785.1 Gekko japonicus | reverse complement strand
CGGGAGAAACTAGGTAATGTGAAATTCCCGTGTTTTAAAGGGGGTTTGAGCCACAAAGCGACGGCTGGGGACGGTGCGCAGACGTTGGGTGTTTGAACGTGGATATAAAATCTGTTACTGAAGTGTGCCAAAAGCAGACTAAACGTCCCGCCTGAACGCACTCGCAGAGATTCAGAACATCTCCTCCCACACTCTCAGTCATCAGCCAGTCACAGCACACACATCTCCCCCTATCGCCCTCCTTGCATTACTGCAGTCAAACTAACCTTTACAGGAACACACACACACATCAAAACAAGGAATCATTACACTAGCACGGCCAGATCCTGTCGCCCTTGGGATTTACATGTCAAACGCGACCTTCCTGGTCCCCAGATTTCTTTATCGTTGTTGTTTGTTTGGTTACAGATACTCATGAATTGGAGAAAGGATGCCCGAGCTTTCATTCCGTCGTGCTTGAACAGCGCAGTCCGAAAACCACTTTCCTCAAAGTCAGCGAAGGTGGCCAACTCCAGTTTGGAATGTTCCTATGGGGTAGCCGTAGGTCACCCTGGCCTGGACGGCCCAGGCTAGCCT
>NW_015243871.1:0-576 GCF_001447785.1 Gekko japonicus | reverse complement strand
GACTGTGCAACTGAACAACAACAACGACCAAAGCAGAAAGCTACTGCAAACGCCTTCACTGGCTAATCCTTGACAGGTTTTCTCTGAAGCATCTCCCACTAAGCATCGCGTGGGCACTCCCTCCAAGGCAATTTGGATAGCGACTGTGAGGCTTTTCCCCTGAGAGACAAGCTTCTCTAAGCGCGGGATTTTTCCTCCCGTTTCACTTACATTTGAAGGAGGAAGTACAAGCCCACTTTGCTTACTGTGCACTTGAAAAAGTGCCCACAACTGAACTCAGTGTCATCGCCCTCCTGATCGGAACCTCCGGGCCCCTGGCACCATTCCTCTCATAGGACTTTTGTTCATTCGCACAGTCGACTCCAATTCCTCATGACCCCACGGACCACATCACGCCCAGGGAGATTCAAAAACTCTGCGCCATTGGCAGAGGGCTACCTAATCCCCTCCCACCTTGGGTAGCTACTCCAAGTTTTCTCCGCCCTCACGAAGTTCTCATTGGTTAGGATCTGAGAGCTGTGCGTCGCTATTGGCTTAATATCTCACGGCCCTCCTCTCACCTGCTTCTTTTTCTCC
>NW_015243870.1:0-576 GCF_001447785.1 Gekko japonicus | reverse complement strand
AGGTCAGAGAGAGAGAGAGAGATGTGTATTCTCATGCCAAGAAACCACCGTAACAACCTGAACCATCAATTTCCATGTATAACTTCAGCTCGGGAAGTTTGTAATGCACACCCTTACTATTAACCTTCCAAAACAGAAAAGAAAGCAGCAGGGGGTTGTGTAATATTCCTCTTCTGTCTGCTTACTTGTTGCAATTAACAGCCTTTACCATGATTCTTTCCGTGTGGTCATATATTTCATAAATCTACAGTATGTGGTTTGTTTATTGGCTACTTACACCAGGTTATCTATAACAATCAATATCAGGCATCAGCAATTTGCATATCAAGGCCTATTGCAGAGTTAACTATTTTTACTGGCATATCTCCAAATGAAGGCATGAGATAACCACACAAGTTTAAATACTTATTGGAATGGCTGATGTACATAATAAACTGATTAACACATTTAACAACAGGATGCATTAGGAAGCCCAGCAGCAACCATCATTTGGGCTCTAATCTTGGTGAGCATTTTTGCTGGCCTTATTTGTCCTTACCTGCTCATGAACTGTGATGAGAAGTGCCAAGCCTCTTC
>NW_015243869.1:0-576 GCF_001447785.1 Gekko japonicus | reverse complement strand
TTTTTTTGTAGAATTCGGTATTGTCCAACTGCCTCATCACTTCTAGTGTGTAATCAGCCTGGTTCTGGATCACTATTGCTCCTCCCTTGTCCGCACTTTTGATCACTATATCATCCATACAAGCTATTTGTTTCAGACTTTCCCACTGTAGTTTAGTGATGTTGTAACCCATAGGTATTTTTTGTTGTTCCAATATCCTAATGTCCTCAAGAACCCGGCGCTCAAAAACTACAATTGATGGATGGTTAACAGGTGGGTTAAATTGGGATTTCAACTTAAAAGGATTGACTTCTGTAAGACTGGACTCTGCAAAAAGAACTTTTAATTTGATCATCCTTATCAATTTAAACAAGTCAATCCTAGTTTGAAATGCATTGTAGTAGGGAGAACAGACAAAGCCAAGACCCAAGTTTAGTACTTCCATGCCTTCTCTAGAGAAGGTCCGGGATGACAGATTCAACACTAAGTTCTTTTCCTCCCTCACTTGTGCCCATAAAATGGGGTTTGTTCTTTCCTGCCTTTCGCTTTCCGTTCTAAAAAAGGTCTCCCTACATTCCCCTCTTCCCCCGAGGTAGT
>NW_015243868.1:0-575 GCF_001447785.1 Gekko japonicus | reverse complement strand
TTATGTGTGAGTTTGAGGCCTGTATGTAGCCGTGAGTTTGAGGCCTGTATGTAGCTCTGTGACAAAGCTTTTGGAAGCATATATGCTTCACACAGCTAGTGTCCTAGAGCATGGTGCACTAGCTCATGTGGAAGTGCATGGAATAGCCACAGGTCAGTGGGGCCGGCACACAAGCAGGATAAAAAATTGTATAATGTTATGAAGTACTTTTTAAAAATGCCCATAGATTAAAATAAAATACTGTTTTTATGCATGTTTTTAAGAATATGTATTATAAAAATTGGAATGGTAGTGCACAGGTTCGTGATTCTGTGTACATGATTTGATTCCACTACTCGGGGGCCCAGATCAGGCATTCTAAAAAAATCTTTCCTGCATGAAAGAGGTCACATCTGAGCCACAGTACCATACAGTTTCCTGGCACCTATTTAGGTGAAATTTTTAATGCCCGCTTTAGGATGTAATCATTTCAAACATTCAAATGTTAAAACAGGTATTGTTCTGAACCTGAATGATGAATTTCCAATGCAAGGTTCAAAATAGGAGCTTTAGATCCACAGCCATACCATGATTGC
>NW_015243867.1:0-576 GCF_001447785.1 Gekko japonicus | reverse complement strand
AAAAAAGCTTTAAAATGGTGGGAGGTAGAAGCGCATGTAATTTGTCACTGGTAATGTTACTAGGATGGTGATGATCTATGGGCACCATGGCTTCTCTGACAGTGCACTCCCTATGCAGATTTGCCCCCATTCTAAGCCTGCTAACTTCAATGAGCTTCGAAGACCATAACTCTGTTCAGGATTGTCCTGTCAAGTCATAAAGTCTTGCAGAACACCACCACAAATTTCAGTGGACCTCTGCCGGAGAGGTTCCAGTGGATTTCGTCTCGATTTGCTGAACTGGTGTGCAGTCCCTCATTGCAACTGTGACACCATAACTGCATTTCCTTAAGTATAAAATAGTACAGTGAGCAACGTGACATTCCTGCACCCAAAGTGCTGTCTTTAGAAACAAGTGTGGTGTGTCTTGAATAGATGCATAATTCAAACACAGTCTTTACAGATGCTGCTTGGAAAAACCACTGCAGGATTTCTTTCTTTCTATTTTAAAAGGTTTTTTTAAACTTTATTGAGTAGTTTGTGTTAAATGTAGGTTATGTATCGACAAGGCTTTTTTTTTAGAAAAAGCCCAGCAGG
>NW_015243866.1:0-575 GCF_001447785.1 Gekko japonicus | reverse complement strand
TTTGAGGTTTCTTCTATAAAAGCAGAAAACTCCCATGATGCAGCCTTCCTGGGATTATATCACTTCTGATCATTAACTGGGGAGAGGAGAATGGTGTAAACCACTTTGGATCTCCACTGGAGAGAAAGGGAAGTTATGGATGACGTAAATAAATAAATAATAAACTAGACATGAGTGATTTCACTTCCTTTAGGTGAAAAATTATCTTTGTGTTTTAAAGCAACAAAGCAAGGGAAAGATTAGGCTAGAGACTTTTTTGAGATACAAATTTTTCTAAATGCAGCAGGGGGGAGGGGGGTTCTCCTTGGAGAGCATTCATAGTTGCTGTTCCCCTACCTTTGGACCGAAAAGAACAGTCCTAGGAAGGCTGCTGTGTGAGATTTCTCTGCATGTGCAGATTGGCCTGGACTTGTTTTGGCTTTTCATGTTTCATCACTGGATCTCAGAAACAGAGCCTTGTTAAAGCACAAGCTGTATTAAGTGCATCCTTCTGGTAAAATAAAAGAAGCTTCCTATGAGACTCCACTGAATGAGAGTTGGCACCACTGGCACTGGTGATAGTTCCAAAGGCTTGG
>NW_015243865.1:0-576 GCF_001447785.1 Gekko japonicus | reverse complement strand
GTCGCCATGACTTCCAGGTGCACACGCACCTCACACGCGTGTGCACGCACACACATGCATGTATGAAAAATACAAAATAATTATTTCTAAAAAATTATCCATCAATAAAATCCGTCAAACAGAATTTAATTCCACAAATACAATATGTATTCTGTGCTGACTATTTGGCAGTTTTTGCATGATGCTGCCCCATTATTATTTCAGTGCATTTTTTTCTGTACCTTCCAGTGATTTTGCGCCCCTTTCGTTTGAAATAACCATGCAGAAAAGACCTGCTTCCCTGCAGTGCTTCCCATACCAGACAGTGTGTGTTTGGCTGAGTTCAGTCTGGCAGTTTAAAGCAGGAGGGAGCTGTGGCAAAAAAAGAGCCGGAACAAACTGTTCCGGGTTTTCCCGGTCACACTGCAGCGACTGATGTAGGAGCATACTGGGGAGGAGGCGCAAGGGAACATTCACACTCTTGGCCTGAAGGCACGGCTGTAAGCTGTTGGCCCCTAGGCACGGTGGCAAATAGGGCAGAATCCAGCCACATCACTATTATTATTATTTATTATTATTTCCTTCAATTTATATACC
>NW_015243864.1:0-576 GCF_001447785.1 Gekko japonicus | reverse complement strand
CCCTCTGACACACAGCCAAACAATGTGACTAAGGTTAATTTTTTTAAACAAATACTGGCATAAAAGTCTTGTGTATCTTTCAAAGACACAAACTGGAAGTGGTGAGGACAAAGTCTCAATCCAAGACCCTTGGAAATAAAACGTCATTTATCATGGTGTTCTGAGCAATATTATGCATGCAACAATTTTTAGTCACTGGAGCGGCTTACTGTATCATCTCTCTAAAGAGTTAAATATAGAACCAGACTAGATTAGGCCCAAACTGTAGACTTATCTTATTTTGGAAAGCATGCAAGGCAGCAATTTCAGGGGCTGAATTTGCATGTCATGATGAAACTAGCATTAAATTGTAGGGAAGGGAAGCAAAAAATTTCCTAGAACAGAAGCTGTAAAGTAAGAAACTTGAACATGTGTGTATTGATTGATTGGTGTGATGAAATATTTTCTGCAATATGTACAATAAAAAACATGACAGTAACTCAAAATTTCAGAACTGTATGCATTCTGTATAAAATTAGCCTTGCAGACCTGGGGTTGTTTTACTGATGGAACAAATAAACTAAGGCTGCGGTCACA
>NW_015243863.1:0-576 GCF_001447785.1 Gekko japonicus | reverse complement strand
ATCATGTAAGCAATTATATCCACAAAAATGCACTCCGCATTCTCAGCAGGGCTGTACGTTTTCTGGGTCAGCATCCTCCAGGCCTTGAATAAGAGTCTCTTCACAACTGAGAGGAGATCACTAGAAGGCACTGAGCAGATGCAGCGCTGGCAGAGAAGAAAGCTCTCTTTACTGCCATAACTGCCGGCACAATAACGTGCTTCTCAGTTCCGTTCAGTCACATTCACTATGAATTCTCCTTCGTTTGCTCTGCCTGCCTGCCCAATCATTTCATCATCCCAAGCTCCTGATTAAACAAACGGGCATGTGCATACCAAAATTTGTGAGCCAAAAATATAACTGAAAAATGCCTTGGGGCTAAATCTGTGTATTTATGGGACAAAACCCAGAATTTGGTTATATTTTGGCTCAGGAATTTCTGGCATTACAGGGGGGAAACACAAAAAATTATGTTGGAAGAAGGGATACTTCCAAGGATCTGGAGTGGGTATTTGTAGAGCGTAGAGCAAACAGCACAAAAGACTGGCATCTCTGCTACAGAACCTCCAGGTTTTAAGGAGATTGGATAAAGGGTTT
>NW_015243862.1:0-576 GCF_001447785.1 Gekko japonicus | reverse complement strand
TTCATGTGTGTGAATATCTCCTGGGCTTCATGCATATACTTAGTAAAGCTGATTCATGGCAAATGATCAAGTAGGTACTTGTGCCAATGTGCATCCATCCTGAAAAAAATACAATTTTTCTGGTATGGAAATTAATTTCCATGTTGGAAAAGTTGATTTCAGAAAGGTGTGTGCCTGTCAGTAGCATGTTATTTGGCAATATTAATCAAAGATGCCCGAATTTTCTGAAATCCAGTTTTCTAGGTCCTATTTTTCTTACTTGAAATGGGAAGAGAGAAACTGTGGCTCAAGGGAAAATAAAGTTCCTCCACAACAAAATGCCAGCTTCTGATTTGTCTGCCTACATGAGCAGCATAATGTCAGAGGAGGTCATGCTTATGGAAGCGTGAGCTGCAAGTGGCTATCCCTTTTTATGGAAGTAATCTGTGCAGTTTTCTGTGATTCACCTTCCTATGTCCTCATACAGTTAGACCAGGCAACTAAGCTAGAGAAAATAATGTCTAAAATCAGCTGTTAGTTGTGTAGCATATGGTTCCCTTTTATATCTAGTCCTGGCTCTGTTAGGCAGGAAAAAAA
>NW_015243861.1:0-576 GCF_001447785.1 Gekko japonicus | reverse complement strand
TGGCAAGTTCTTCTTCTTAAGGGATCTTGTAAAGGCCCCTTTGGATTAGAAGATGCAAAGCATTTGGACTTACTTGCCCCGAGGAAGTGCTGGCTCCAGCACCCGGTACTGGTCCATGATCTTCTCCACCAGTTTCTGTTTCTCCCGACGCAGTTCACCCAGTTTGTCCCTGTGGGGTAAAGAGGGAGGGAGGGTAAGCGCTGCACTTAAAAATCTTCACGCCTCTGCCTGGGCTGAGATCATCAGAGCAGCCTTGCTTAGTATGCCCAGCCTTCAGGAATTAGGAGGACGGGTATTACCAACACGGCCTTCTCGGTCGTGGCCCTACCTTCTGGAATTGGCTCCCCAAAGAATCCAGCCCCTTATCCTCTTTTAGACAACTAATTAAAAACTTACTTAGGTTTTAGACTCCCGCCACTTGATCTGTGGCTTTACTGTTTTTATAGAGTTCCAGAGTCTTGGTGCCACCACTGAGAAGGCCCTCTCCCGCGAAGCCCCCCATCTAATCTCAGAAGGTGAGAAGACCCAAAGGAGGGCTCTGGAAGATGACAGTAGTGGTGGAGAAGGTTCATAATG
>NW_015243860.1:0-576 GCF_001447785.1 Gekko japonicus | reverse complement strand
TCTCGCACACTCCCTGTACTCACTGGAACGGTCAAAACCCACCCTGGTTAGACACAAAGCCTCACCTTCGACTCCTTGATCCCCCTCACTCCACCTTGATCCCCCTCACTCCACTCATTGTCTACCCAATCAAATGGTTTCTCCTCACACGACATCCCAAACTTGCGTCCTTTCCCCTCTTCCTCCTTTGCAAAAGCTCTGGTTCCCAGTCTTCAGTCATCTTCTGCCTCGCCCACTGCAATGTTCTGTTTTCTGGCCTTTTTGGCACGCTGGTCCAGAAGTCAGTCACCAAATTATTTCACTCTTTTTGTCATATGGACCACATGGTGCCTCTCTTTCAGTCCTTTCCTGTTCAATCCTGGATCTGGCATAAAATACTTCCTATATCCCAAAGCATCCCTCTGCCCATAACCTTTGCACCCGCTACTTCACCACCCTTGGCCATTCAAACGTCTGCTGCTCCCTTAGACAACTCAGTCTTCCTCACTTCCTACCCTTCCTGCCAGAAACATCCTCTCCCCCCACCCAACACATGAACAGTAAGTTCATAACAGATAAAAGGAAGCATTTCTTCAC
>NW_015243859.1:0-576 GCF_001447785.1 Gekko japonicus | reverse complement strand
ATAATAATAATAATAATAATAATATCTGATTTTTCTTTTTTTAAATGTATATTTTGGGTTGGAACCAGCACGGTTTCCACAGGTGTAAGGACTTCTACCTGTGAAGAGTGACTTTTTCGGCTTCCCCCCTGCTATGACTGTCCAAAAGACTACCCAAATCCTGCTCCGGGGGGTGGGCACCAACAGCTATATTTTGGGGGTGATACATCAAGCTACTGTGGGGTAGGGACAGAGAATGTCACACTCGAGGGGATGAAGCCACGGCATCTACAGAATCACATCACTACATCAAACCCGATAAAACAAAAACATGCTTTAAAATGCAGTCTAAATTTACCACACTTCAACGTGTTATAGTGTTCATTCCAGTTTTTTAATGTGAATCCATCACCCTCTGTTGAATAGAAGTTAATCTGCTTTTTATTTTTTTAACAAAGGCAGAAAATCATAAATTTTGGGACCGATCATTACACATATATGATCACTCTAGCAATCACAAAATGTGTCTCGGTCCTTTTAGCCCTTGCATCCAAAAAATAAGAAATAAGTGTCTTCTGTTGCTCAAGATTCATGAAT
>NW_015243858.1:0-576 GCF_001447785.1 Gekko japonicus | reverse complement strand
CTTGCCCTGGGGGAAGAACATCAGAAAAGGGGAAGGGGGGAGGGTTTTTAGAGCACACTCTCCAGCCAGCAACCTCTCCCTAATTGCCTTAGGTGAGGTCTAACCCTTCCTCTCTGGTTCTCCCAGGATACACCTTTTAAAGGACTGCCTGGGGGTGGGACAGTTCTGGCCTCACCCACTCCCTGTATCCTGGAGGATGGGTTTATGGGAGTGGCAGTGCCTAGGACCAATGGGCAGATGCCTCCCTGGGATCCTATTTCCTGTGCCCCGCCCCCATGGGAAGCCTTATAAAGCTTCTCCTGTGGACCCTGCTGGCCTAAGGAGGTCACTGCAGCCCTCCCTGGATGGTTTCCTTGGCACAGTCTGGAGGCTTCTGTCTCCTTAGAGGTTAAGTGAAGGCATGGGAATCATGCCCGTTGCTATGGTGGGGCTCTTGGGGGCTCCACTCCCTTTCTTAACGGCACAGCCCCACAGGAATTTCTCCTATAAATGCTTTTTTTCAATCCTTTTTTTAATAGGCGTGCACTCCTTTCAGCAGAGTGGGGTTCTGTAGTTGACTGATTCCTGCACTGAGCA
>NW_015243857.1:0-576 GCF_001447785.1 Gekko japonicus | reverse complement strand
GGCCCTTTTTGTACTCCATAGTGGCAGACAAATCACTGTCTGGTTCGATTTAGGTTTAAGAAAGCACAGAGACCTTGCAGGGAGGGTGACTCACTTACAATGCTCTGCTGTCAAAGAAAAGGTGGATCCAAAGGGATCCTAACTACTTGGGTAGGCTTTCCACCTGAGATCCAGTGTGGCATCATAGTTAGCATGCTGGATCTAGGAGACCCAGGTTCAAAGCGGAAAGTTGGTGGGGGACCTTGATCCACTCACACGCTCTCCGCCTAGCCTTCCTCACAGGATTGTGGTGTAAGGATAGAGGATGGGAGAAAAGTGTTGTGTCAGTGTTTAAATGAGCAGATGACCCAGAAGCATGCTGCTGATCTAGTGGCCCTCTGGAAATGGGTGCCTCATAAGGAATGGATATAATTGCTCCCCAGCTGCCCTCTCACAGGTCATCCAAGTCTTCCAGTGCCCAGGTTTTCAGTGGGGAAATGGTTGGGGCGATGGGGCAGGAAGAAACTGGGATTTTACGCCATTGTTTAGCTCTACCGTTATATTTACCAATTATTATGTATTTTATTGTATTTATGA
>NW_015243856.1:0-576 GCF_001447785.1 Gekko japonicus | reverse complement strand
AAAAGCCATGGGGGATTGAGGCTGTGATAAGGAGGGGAATCAGGTAAGATCGAGAGAGAAAGCTGACAGGACCCATCCCACTGAGTCCCACATAGGTCACCATAAGTGGCTTGCAGGCTGCTTTTATGTATTAATTGGTCATAAACTATACAGGTCTGATCTTACAAAAGCATAATTTCAACCCAATAAACATGGAATATCCAAGAAGGTTAATCATGTAGATCTTCAGTGATATCTTGAGCATTCCCATAGCTTCCCATGTTTCATTCGGAATGTGTCCTTGACATGAACCATCTAGGTAGAGCTTAAATGGCATGGATCAAATGTCATCTGACCAGAGAAGAAGCTTCTACTGATGTGGGAGGAGTCTGTGATTTGGTAGAGATGGCGTGTCTTGTAACACAACAGAACCATATCACTGGCTCCACCATGTGATTTCTGCACACACATGTTCTCAAAACTATGAGAAACATCCCCCATACTGTTGTCGGTATGTGTGAATCAACCCTAATATACTTAGAGGTACTAATCACCAGTGTCCCCTCTAAAACTGAGTTAGTGTGAGCTAGGTCACAG
>NW_015243855.1:0-576 GCF_001447785.1 Gekko japonicus | reverse complement strand
AGGTTATACATAACTCTAATAGTAACAATTTGACACTTCAAGCAGAAGTCTTGTTTAACAAGAGGCCCTTTAACCTGCATAACCAGTCAGAAGCCCTGCTGAGCAAATGACCCACCTAGCACCAGGAAAGGCATCAGTGGGCACCAAGGGACCCCTGTGCTATAGAAGCAATGCCAATGTAGTTTGGTGAAGTACCAAATCTCATCTTGTTCAGAGAAAGGCTGAAATGCAGATCTGTGTACATGACAGAAAAGAAGAACAAAATTACAAGAATTCATATCGTATTTCTGTTAATAACATTATGACAGCTACTTCATTTTTCCTGAACAGGTCAGTCTCAAAGCACACTCAGAACAACAGGCATATTATGAATTTGATTCTGTCCATTTCATACTGGGGTCTAATTCAAACACTGAGCAAGAAATTTGCTAATTATCAGACTATATGTTTGAAATACACTGCCTTCACAAATGCAGTCTTGCACAGGGGCTGATACAGCCTTGGGGAAAACTGTGCTATTGTGGTTCCCAACCTTTTCCAGCCTGCACAGGTACCTTTGGAATTCTGACACAGGGT
>NW_015243854.1:0-576 GCF_001447785.1 Gekko japonicus | reverse complement strand
TTCTGTATTCCTTTTGAAACAGAATAAAAATTGTTTGGGGGAGAGGAGTTTCCTGCTATATCTGGAGGACCATCCCTGTTGGTCGGTTGCAGGGAGAAAAACACAGGGATTTGGTGTCACCCTAAAAACTTGCAAGTCATCATTTTGGCAGACGCTTTCATGGACCTGAGGTCTCTTCGTCAGATGAGTGGATTCCTTGTGGATTCCTTCTCGGTGTGTTTGTCTGCCACCTCCTGCGTCTGACAAAGGGACTCCGGTCCGCAAACGCTTTTGCTAGAAGATGTACGAGTTTTTAAGGTACCGCAAGATCGCTGAGGGTACTGTTTGATGTTAGCATTTTCCCCAAATTCCTGAAAATAGTATAAGAACTGTAAATGTATTACAGTATGCCGATTTTCCACACCTATGCATTTCTCCCATTTCCATCAAGCTGTTACATTTTGCATTGTACCTCTGCATCCTGCATCTTTGCAACACTCCTCCCACCTTTTGACTTGGGATATAAGGACTCAGGGGGTCTCCATTCATACTTGTGTCTGACGAAGGGAGCTCATACCCCAGAAATCTTGTTGGTCT
>NW_015243853.1:0-576 GCF_001447785.1 Gekko japonicus | reverse complement strand
GGGGGGGGGGGAGGACGAGATTTCTATAGCAACCAACCTTTACGAAAGGTGGTGGTGTACATTTAAACAGAGGCTGACACAAAGGCTGCACAAAAGCTCAAGGACTTTCTCACTATATGCTCCATTTTTAGAAAAGAGACAAACACCTGACCACAGTTGCATCTATACAGTGTAAAAATGCACCGCTGGCATGGAGGCAGAAGCAAGGGGTGGTGGTGAGAACGGGGTCTCAAGCGCATTCCTCACCAGCTGCTACCCTCACCTCTTGCTCCTGCCCCCCCTTCCGCTGTTGCATGTGTGCAAATGCACAGTGTGTGATGGCAATTGTCCTGGGGGACTCCCCTGCAGCTTAGAAACCATCCCTTTCTCAGCCCAGCGACTCTGTAAGGGCACAGCATGACTGGGCTTGAAAAGGGACAGTGCCCTTTAAGCAACTATAAGGAGGGCGAGAACGGCACCCCACAGCAAGCTGACCCCTGCCATCTGGAAAACTGAGCTTAGCTGCATCTCCCTTTCTGGACTTTTTGGGGGTGGAGCCTCCAGGTGGATGCTCCCCCCCCCCCCCCCCCCCCCCCC
>NW_015243852.1:0-576 GCF_001447785.1 Gekko japonicus | reverse complement strand
TCCAAAATCAGACCAGAAGATGTGCACGGAGACTCGAGTTCACTCACTGTTTCAATTTGGACTGTCCCGACAGGATAACGTGGCACTGCAACTGTGGTTTAAGAAGGAACCAAATTGCACTATTGTGGTATTTAAAAAGATGGGAAAGCAATCCAGAAAGCACTGGAATTCTGGAAAATATTGGTCAAGTTGAACAGGAAACCATCTGGATGGTTTTTAAAGCTGAATGTACTAGAAGGGTATAACTCTGCTCAGAATAGTGCTTTAAATGAAGGCACTGATTTTGCAGCATGTGTGACACACATGCCTATTCCCTGTTGTGATGTCTTCCTCCACTCAGTGCCATTCCTACCATCAAGTCACTAGCTGTGGCAGAATTCTTGTCCCACTCCAAACGAGTGGGTTTTAGTTGCTGAGAGAGATGTTTTTTTCTAAGGAACTGATCAATAATGCATCCTTAAATGTCTATGAGAGATTTGTTTAGCTGCTCTTGACTTGCCTTTCAGCTCCATTTGTCATCCTTCTGAATTCTAATGAGTTTTATTTCTATCCAAGAGAAGAAGAAGAAGAGATTGG
>NW_015243851.1:0-576 GCF_001447785.1 Gekko japonicus | reverse complement strand
CTCCCCTTCCACAGGTTATTCAGAGGTTGCTTAGGTTGAGAGAGAGAGTTTGGCCCACGGTCACCCAGTAAGCTTCATAGCTGAGCAAGGATCTGAACTTGAGTTTCTCGAGTATTACACTACAGTGAATTGCTAATGGTTTTGTCTCTCATTAGGCCCAGAAAATTAGAGCTTACAAATTCCCACACACACACAGACACACACAAAAAACCATAAAAGAAAGAGGATTAAAACAGAGCCCTATTACACTGATGGTAGCTGGGACAGACTGACAGATGCAGTATTACTGCTGTACTTCTGTTGTATATTTTCTCTAAGAGCTATACAGCTAGATGAATAAAAAAGGAGTTCTTATGCCTTGATCCTAAAGACATTTTTCTTGGAAGTGAGTCCTATGAAGTCATTTGGGTTTCATCAGCCCAAGCACCAAAATAATTAATTACATGTGGAGTGGTACATGCAGTGATATCTGCATAGGAAAGTCATCATGTGTGAAACACCCTTACTTTCAAATAAGCGTGCTTAAATTGGAAACCAATTTCTGACGGTATATATACCTCATAATAATCTTCATGT
>NW_015243850.1:0-576 GCF_001447785.1 Gekko japonicus | reverse complement strand
AGGTAGCCTATGGTTTGGATGTCCTTTGGGACTCCTTGCTGATCATGGATGTCCAAATGATGGAAGTGGTTAGATGGGTATTTAACTTTGGCTGGTTCACCAACTGCAACTGTCTCTGGAAAAGGCTGACCACAGTTTGACATACCTTGTTAACATCCAGACTAAACAACTGTACTGCATTCTACTTGCCACTGCCTTTGCAGTTTTGAAACTTCTACTGGTTCTGCAAGCAGCAGCCATCAAATGGCTATCATGATGAACATGTTACATATGTGTTATGTGAACAACACTAGCTTCCAGTTTATTTCTGGGCCTGATACAAATTGCTGGTCGTGATGTTTTCACCTGTTCATACTCTGTGGTGGACCAAGGAGGGTCATTTATGGGAACACACAATGGCTAATTTCTCCAGTGGCAACCTGTGTAACTGCTGTGACTCTTTGAAACTCTCTCCCCTTTCTCTGTGTGTGATTGTATCACTTCAGATCTTCTAGTACCAGTTAAATACTTTTTTTGTTCTGGAATGCTTCTTGTAAAGCCCTGTACAGGATTAAGATTGCTGGGGAAAAGATCAGC
>NW_015243849.1:0-576 GCF_001447785.1 Gekko japonicus | reverse complement strand
TAGTGTTGTAATAGTTTTGTAATTGACTTCAAGGGCCTCATGGCATAGAACATGTTGTAACAAATAATTGTAACAAATAATTGTCTATTAGGAATACTGTATGGACATCACATATTTATATATATGAAAAAGAGGATAAATTGATAAGAGCATGAGCGAGGCCTTTCACCCAAGACAGCAGTCAGTGACTGTTCAAAATGGGCAAGCAGCTCTGTGTACTTCCTTCTTGAGACCTCAATTTCTGCTTTAGAGAAAGGCTGAAGAATGTTGTGTGCAGTGGGTTTCCTGTTCTGTGATTCTTGACATAGTTATGTATTACAATTATGGTGTAGAAGAGTTATTTGCAAACTGCATGAGGGTCCTCTGGGGCTTCTTTTGAAAAGTGTTAGGTCCTATTATGACGGGGTGCAGGAGAGAGAGTCTTCTCTGAAGGGTAGCTAGGCAACCACTGACAATCTTCCCTTGCATCATGCAGTCCCAGGAAGGTGGGTTTTTTATGTGTGTGTTTGAGTGCCCTCTCAGTTCACACAGGGTTATGCCTGCTGAAGACCAGTTGGCCTGGTCAGTGTACCTGAT
>NW_015243848.1:0-576 GCF_001447785.1 Gekko japonicus | reverse complement strand
CCAGAAGCAGGCAGCCATTTTCTGCTGTTAGACGGGGAGGAAGCCGTGAGAATAGGATTCAGGTACGTGTCTCAGTGAAATTTTGCTGCAGTAGCAACTTCTGTGATAGTGTGGGGGAATATGGCCCTTCAGCCATTCCCTTGGCCACAAGAAACTGAAAAGGGGGAATTTTGTCCCCAAGTCTCAAGAAGCAAGCGGGCACCGGGCAATGTATTGGTGTTTGCGATGGCACCCGCAGGTACCGTATCGGGGATTTTGACCTATAAAGTAGCCATATTTATTGATATAAAGACAATAGGCTGGAAGGTACTTAATATATTAAAGGAATGTTGCTTTTAATAGCTGATTTAATGTGATGCAAGTGTGCAGACTTCTACTGTGAATCTGTGATTTCATTGCCAGAGTAATCAGCTGCAAGTAATAAATCTCAGATGCCATCCCTGAAATGACTAATATTTTATTGGTAAAAGTCAACAAAATGCGAGGGACAAATATATACATTTAGGTACAGAAAAATCAAAGCACAAGTGACCTGACTTGGCAGCAGAACACATGACATGGATCCAAGTGTATTAG
>NW_015243847.1:0-576 GCF_001447785.1 Gekko japonicus | reverse complement strand
GCATAAAATGAGGGCCTGAAGTGTGTGTGGGGGGGAGAGTGGGAGGAATTAGTGGAAATTGCCATCACCTAAATGCCATTTCATTACAAGAACTGTGAGGCTGGCTTCACCATCTCCAAACAGAAAATCTAAATCACCAGCAGCAGAACCCGAAAATTAAATGTGTCTCAAAAAGCTGTCAGAAAGTATAGACATATGGAAGAATACACCAGGAGTATAAACTATTTTTCTTCCTTGCATGACCTTGAACATTCAATTAAAGCTAGAATGATATGGAAATATGAAAGCAGAATTGAGAAGCCTTGAATTATTTTCCCTCATCGCCAAGATGTATAAACAGCTCCCTTCTGGTGATATAGAGAAACCAGGGCAATTTCACAAGTTTTACTTGCATGCTGAATTATTTTGATTGAGTAAGGAGTTTTGTGAGAAGAAAGTTCGATATATTTTATATGGGAAATGCTGAGAAGTTGCAGAAACAAGCTGAATCCCGTAATGAAACAAATATTTTCAGTATCTTTATGCTTGTCATGTGAAAATTTGAAATCTGATGAATACCAACAAATACTATTTTTT
>NW_015243846.1:0-576 GCF_001447785.1 Gekko japonicus | reverse complement strand
GTTCTGTTTTCAAGCAGGGCTGCTTCCACAAAGCAGGGATCGTCTGTGTTGCTTTCACTGCTGATGCAGACTCATGGATATTGGCAATGGATTTTCTACATGGGAGTTTTTTGTACACTTTCTGACTTCTGCCCCTTGCAGCTGCCATTTTTCCTGGCCCACCACTAGAGTGCTTTTAGAGAGCTTTTGAAAAGTGGCCATTGCTATAGTGCTATAGCAATTACTGATTTTTTTCTTTAAAAATAAAAGCCCTCCAGTGTGGCAAGAAAAATGGTAGTTGTGAGGAGTTGAAAGCAGGAAGATTGTACTGATGTGGGACCTTTAAAAATGCACACTTTCTCATCCACATGGTGTGAGGATGCACCTGGACAGCATTCCTTCCTAAAGCAAAAGAAAAACAGGTTTGGAAAAGAGCATACTGAGGGCAGGGAAAGTCTGGAAAGACCATGACATTGTGTGGCAGTATAACCGCTTTCTGTGTGGGTACTATGGGGCTAACTCAGGAACAGAACTTGCAATACAATTTAAAATAGAATTTATTTTAACTCAATCTTAAGAACATAAGAGACGCCAATG
>NW_015243845.1:0-576 GCF_001447785.1 Gekko japonicus | reverse complement strand
GCTTAGAACAAAATCATCAGTAATAAATAACAAGCAGCAGTTCAAACTGAATCAGTTAGTAAAACCAGTAGAAACGGCAATCATCAGTGTAAAACACTACTACACCAACAACCAAAACCAACCCAAAGCCTCATATTTTAACCTGGCTCTTAGAACAAAGCCATCTAGGGTCTGATTAAGATATGTAAAATATGAGTTAGGTTAACTTGTGACCTGGGACTCTGCCCCAAAAGCAGCACAGTGGCAGGAGGGGCTTCCACATTCCCTCCCACCCTGCACACTTTCACTGTGTATGGGGGGAAACCTGTGGGGGGAGCTGTTGGTTTCTCTGCCAGTTCCACATATGCCCAGTTGTTTTTTTCCTAATCAGGCCCCTAGGCGAGCAGTTGTGGGAGGGAGTTTTCTGTTAAGGCGTCACTCCAGAAAAGAAGATATCCCTAATATAGCCACCCACATTGTCTATGGATTTGAGGATACACATAAATTTTTAATTTGGTGGGCAGGTTCATATGACAGCATCACTTTATGGATGACATTTGCAGCAGTTGTGATTCCCGAACTATAACTTATTTACAC
>NW_015243844.1:0-576 GCF_001447785.1 Gekko japonicus | reverse complement strand
GTTTTTATTATGCATGTTTTTAATTTGTTGTCTGCCTTGGTGGGCCGAATGAGGGCAGAAAGACCTCTACATTTTGTAGACAAGCAAACAAACAAAAACGAGAGGCAAGACAGGGGGAACGCTCAGGGTAGCCACAGCTTAGATCCTGAGATACAGGAGGTGGCCCCAGGAGTGACGGTGATTGGCCCAAGGACTGACGCATGAGGGGATGGGGGTGGGATCTCGAGGTGCCTGGCAAAGACAGAGGGTGGCATCATGTGGCACATCAGAGAGCCTGGCGCTGCCTCAGAGTGGAGGCTGACGAGGGCAGAGCAAATGAGAAACCCTCTGAAGCGAAGCAGAAAATAGCCTGCCATCTTGAATCTACCTCTGCACCCTGAAATCCCATTGAAAAGAAGTTGGCTAAGCCCTCGAAGCATCAGATTAAGGTCAGAGACCTCGCAACCCTATCTGCTATGCCGTTTTCCTACTGGAGTAGACAATACTTTAAGTTTTAAAAATGGCCAATCAGCAAACGGCAGATCTGTTTGCGAACTGGAAACATCTGGGATGATGGAATTTTATGCAACTCAGAAG
>NW_015243843.1:0-576 GCF_001447785.1 Gekko japonicus | reverse complement strand
TGAAACACATTCAAAGTCTATTCAGTAATTAAATATTTGCAGTCTAAACTTTCCGCCATTAAAAAAGATACAGTTACATGCCTAAAGCAGCCTCTTCGGGGGAAAGAAGAATCCACCAAGACTTCAGTTTCCAAAATAAAAACGCAAACATACAAATGCATGGTCAAGGGTTCCATGGTTCAAAAACGTCTCATTAAAGGTACCCCCTAATGCTCATTATTAACAATAGCAGCATGGGTCCAACTCATTATGAACAGAACTCGTTTCCCACTTTCCTCTTCTAGTACTCCCCCAAAAGTGATCCCCGAGGGTCAGAGCCCCTCCAGAACACAATGAAAAGTGGGAAAGGGGGGAAACTCTTCCTTCCCGGGGCAAGCGCTCTTCCACTTGCTTGAGGGCAGGTTTGTGTTCAAGCAACTATTACTACTAGACTGAAGGTGCTTTTGAGTAATGTTTACAGAAGTACACCAAATTTTAGTAGAGAAGAAAAGAGGCAGAGGTCCATGTCCTGTGTCGTTAATAAGATGCCAATTATGCAATTCTATGCACACTTATTTAGAAGCAATCCCTAATTAA
>NW_015243842.1:0-576 GCF_001447785.1 Gekko japonicus | reverse complement strand
TAATGAACTCTGGCTGTGAAAGCCTTTGAGAACAGAAATATTGTGTTTGTTTTTGTTGTTGTTTTTTTGGAACTGTAGTGTTGTGAGTGGCTTGAAGTGCTTGCTCTACACAGATTGAGTCATCAGTCTGTACGGACCAAATTTCAAATCTGTATGTTGTGGAAGTCTCTGAGCGGCCCATGTATCTTTACATAAAGAGGTATGCTTTATTTATTACTGAAAATTCCCTGAGCTGTCTGAGAAGACAGATCCTTCCCAACATCCATCTCCTGATCTGTCAGAGTTCATATTTCTACCACAGGACTTTGAGGCATACACGCTGCTCAATTAATTTCAAGACTCCCCAAACATGCTCAGTAAGTAGCCACGTTGCCACATTTCATGACACACTCTGGATAGATTTAAAAAGTTCAGGTTATCTCCATATCGATGCAAAGCACAGTCATCGTTTTGCCTGATCCGCAACATCTGAACACCGTTAAACTTTGCATCTCTTTGAATGTTGATTGCAAATTTTTATCTGCTCATTTATTTACACCATTGATGGTCCTTCTTTCTCACTTGGACTCGAGATGG
>NW_015243841.1:0-576 GCF_001447785.1 Gekko japonicus | reverse complement strand
ATGAGAGATAATTATTAATCTTGGCCATCAAAGATATCAGGGAGTAGATTTTTCTATTGAAGTTGTCAAGCTTCTGGCCCTCCTGGTCAGGGGGAGCAGTCTGGCTGACATGTCAGGCAGAAGAAGAAATTTGGATGATCACAGATTTGGGAATCGGGTGCATGAAAAGAAATTTTGCATCAGACTGTTGGACTCTATAAAGGGCTTCCAAGCATTTGGACATCAAAGGAGCAGAGGCAGGCTTATCCCAAGTTTCTTTAAGGCCATCCAGTTGAACAGGCATCATCAGGAGGACCGCTGTTGATGGAATGTCAGCTTGTACAAGTTTATGGACCAAGTCAGTCACACGGGGAGTCTCCGAGGAGACCTGAATTTTGCAAAGCTTTGACCATATGAGTGTTGAACTCCAGGTAAGACTTGGAACCATTTGAGAGAGATAATGAACCTTGCAGAGCCACCTCAGAGTCAGGTGAAATGTCAGAAGGAGCAACAGACTTGGAGTCAGAGTCGCCATTGAGCACATCCGACGGTTCCAGAGAAGTATCTCCCATTCCCTCGAGAAGAGGTGAAGGAGGG
>NW_015243840.1:0-576 GCF_001447785.1 Gekko japonicus | reverse complement strand
CCTCTACACACACACTATGCCTTCAGTTTTGTCAACCTACCCATCAAATGGGACAAAGGCCCCTTTTCCTGTTTCCCATAGCCTTTATAGAAAACACAGACTCCACAGGTATTATAATAGGTCTGCACAGTTTTAGTTACATCAGGCCAAAAAAAAAGGGATCAAGTGATTCTGGCCAGTGTTTCTTCTATGCCCAGATGGCCTGCAAAGGAATTGTTGTGCGCCACCTTAAAATTTTCTTTCTGTATCACGGGGGAATAACAAGCAGTTGAATTGGCTTAGTCCATTCGGAGTGTTTTTTGTCAGGTCTTCTCAATACAATAGTCTCTTATTCCACACAAATTGGGCAATTACAACCCTATTCAGCTCTGGTGGCATGGTATCAGCCTGCAAATGGCAGTCCTTCAGTCTTTCACAAGTAAGACGTGCCTCTTTAAAAGCCTCTGATGACTGCAAACTCACCGTAAGCTCTGTCTGCATCACCTCGCAATTAGGCTGCACCTCCTTAAAAGTTGGTGAAAGATTCAAACTTACTGCTGCCTCTGCCTGCAAGGTCACAGCGTCAGGATGCCCCTT
>NW_015243839.1:0-576 GCF_001447785.1 Gekko japonicus | reverse complement strand
TCCAACTCTGTGATTCTATGATTCTAGTTTGCAACCATTTTACTTAGTTCAACAGAATATAATACAAAATCACTGAGCTATTTGCATAGTTTCTTATCACATTAGTATGTAAAAGTGGAACAGTCTTATATTGATCATCATGTTTTCCTCAGGATGTTTTTGAAATGCGCTTTGCTAAAATGCCAGATGAGCCTGAAGAACCCGTGATTCCAGCTTCCTCTCCAGTAGTGGCGCAGCCCCCACCCAAAATGCCCCCACCTTCATCCAGTGATAGCAGCAGCGACAGCTCTTCTGATAGTGACAGTTCATCAGATGATTCTGAGGAAGAACGAGCTCAGCGGCTAGCAGAACTTCAGGAACAGGTAACATGTTTGTTGCTGTGAACCTGGAGGATGAAGGGTCAGTAATTTGCTTAACTTTAGCTTCCTGTGTCTTCTGTTTTGTAACACACAGACTAACTTGTAGATGATCACAACCAACATTCTGGAACTGCTTTTCATACCCATGTTTTTCTTAATTGTTAAAGAGTGGTCAGAATGTAGTTCTTAACTATGGGGATGAAGAAGTGTGAAAATC
>NW_015243838.1:0-576 GCF_001447785.1 Gekko japonicus | reverse complement strand
GTGACATCAGCACGTCTCATTGCGCTCTGCCCTCCCTCCAGGAAAGTCCCTCTCCCTCCCCCACTGGCGCAATCGTCAGACCTCGCAACCCCAGGGGGGCCTTTGTTTCCTTCTTTCAGAAAATAGTTATTCCATTTTTGGAAGCTGACAAATGTGCCAGACCAGTTTGTATTTAAGTCATTCAGGCAATGGTGAAACTAGCAGATGAGCCCAAGCCAGTAGTAAACGTCAAAAGGGGAAAAAAATGTGACTGTGAGGTAGCACACGGCGAAGCACCTCCTGCCTTTAGAACATGGATTTAATTTTCTGCACATAAAAAAAAGATCCGTCCTGACAGTGTGCCACGTTGGCTCACTCTGAGGAAATGCCAACCTCTTTTGATGAAATATGAAGTCAGCCCAGTGGCTTCCGAACATCGTACGAGATTGTCCTTGGCCTGCAGTCCAGGTTGGCAGGGCTGTCTTTTAGCGGTCTGTTGGAGTCAGCCCGGTCTGAGCATTGGCTGCCTCTCCAAAGATCTGAGCTCTTTAACCCCTTCCTGCCCAGCAAAGGACAGAGGCACGGCCTGCTGCCACC
>NW_015243837.1:0-576 GCF_001447785.1 Gekko japonicus | reverse complement strand
CAGTTTAAGATTTCAGGGGGAAATACGACTGTGTTTAATTAATCTACCATTTCTACTAGTTGCTTTCAAGTGAAATGGCTCTTTACCAGCTCCTTTTGAAACATTAGACGGGTATTCCCTGAGCTACTATCATTAGCATATGGATCTGTCTCAGTGTTAATTTCTGCTTTTATTGAATGAATGTACATTTAAAATGGGGCCCTTTCAAACTAGGCAAAACTGGCATTTGAAAAAGATTATGGGAGGGGTGAAAAGACTCCACTATAAAATTTAATAAAAAATTTCTTCTCAGTGATAAATATGTCCATATTTTAGAGCTTCCGTCACCACTTACTAAAACGAACAGATTTCTGGAATATGTAGAAAAGAGGAGTGGATGCCAGGATTAGAATCCCACTGCTAGGTGACAGAACTCATTAATGGGGCTAACAGTACCATAAAAAATAGGTTATTTTGAACAGCTCATTTGTAAGAAGAAGAAAGTTGAAAATCAGCCTGGAAGTTAAAGTAGGAGCAATTAGTTTCATACCTACAGCAAAGTTCATTGAAGTGTTCCTTTCCAATTTCTTGTAAAAA
>NW_015243836.1:0-576 GCF_001447785.1 Gekko japonicus | reverse complement strand
TTCAGCGTCTTAGCCACTTGAGCCACTTGTTAGATTGAGCAATGGTGGCAAGTATACAGGAAGAGGTGGTTCTTCGAATATGAGGTCATGAAAGGCCTTAAAGGGTTGACACCAACACTTTGAAGTCTGCCCGGAAGCAAAGATGCAACCAATGTAAATGTTGTAAAACTAGTGTAGTATGGGGACATTGGCGTACCCCAGTTAACAGCAAAACTGCAGGAATCAGCAGGGCAGCTCCACATAGGACAGGTTGCAGCAATGCACTCTGGATCAGCACGGGCAGTCAGCAGAGCCAAGGCGGGCCGAAAGCTTTCTCATCGGGTGCGATTGACACATGGCGGAAGGGATTACCAGTCCCCAGGGGGGGGATGAAGGTTCCCTGATTTGGGGGGCTCCCCCCAGCTGGCCGGCGAGGGGAAGCCCCACCCCAACAGTTGTCCGTGGACCCACTTGAAAAGAGCGGGCACCATACATGCCTGCCCCACAAAGCCGCAAATTTACAGCTTGCAGGGCTGGCGCGCGTGATACCTGCTCTTTTCAAGCGAGGACCACCCACTCCTGCCCTGAAAGCTGCAA
>NW_015243835.1:0-576 GCF_001447785.1 Gekko japonicus | reverse complement strand
AAAAACTAATTAAAGTTCTGAAAGTTTTCTGCATTGTTAATGTATGCACATCGTTAAGCTAATTCAAAACTTTTCAGTGAGGGTCATTACAGGTGGTGACATTGTGACATGAGAAATACCATGAGTAACAGTAACACAAAGAGAATCAGAATTCTTTGAACATATAATCCCCGATATTTCCAAATTCTCCCCTAACCAGAATTCTCCCCAAAATACAGCAATCCAATCTAAATCACCCATGCTGCGGAATGGAATTGCATCAGCATTCTTTTCTACTGGGATGTCCCTGATTTTTTTGGTCGGTAATGGAGGATCTGCATTGGATTGTTACTGAAGGCTATGTTTATGGATTTAAGCATGGGTATAATACATATTCAAATGCAGATCTACACAATGTTCAGATAAATTCACAGTAGATCATTGGATGGGACACTCGACCCAAAACAAGTACACACCCTGTTTTTGAGAACTTGGCACTGAAAAATGGGCTATAACTCATGAATATAAAGATGGTTTTAAAACAACATTGTATACAGTACAATTGGAGTAGATTCATAAAAATAATCAAATCTGTGT
>NW_015243834.1:0-576 GCF_001447785.1 Gekko japonicus | reverse complement strand
TTTTAGGCACAATGCCTAAAGGGGAAACGTGCAGGTTAGGCACTGGGGGGGGGGAGGTCCAAGGACCCTTCCTGCAACTCCTTTTCAATTTTACTCCTAACTACATGAGCGGAGATTATGTGCCATAACAGGTGCCCGCTTTCCTTGAAAGGGTATATGAAAACCTAGGGAAAAACCTCCAACAGGTACAAAGCATCAACTTCGACTAAATGAGACTGCTGAAGAGGAAAGGAGGGGCCGGCCTTTATACTG
The DNA here is from genome assembly GCF_001447785.1 of Gekko japonicus. Taxonomy (NCBI): domain Eukaryota; kingdom Metazoa; phylum Chordata; class Lepidosauria; order Squamata; family Gekkonidae; genus Gekko; species Gekko japonicus. The sequence goes on along the minus strand of NW_015243834.1, from coordinate 324 downwards.
TCCGGCCCCTCCCTTCCAGAATACCCGTATGGGTGCATTAGCGCCGAAACCAACTGCCTGTCCCTTTTCATCTGGGCGGCAATGTTGTCCCCTCAGCTCAATGGCCACAGGGGCCGAGGGCTGCTGACACGTGGTATCTGCATTCAGTTTATTCTTATACTTCAAAAGAAATGCTGTGAGGTGGGCGCAAGGTGCCACTGCTGTGGCCCATGAGGTTGTTCCAACTGACATTGCCTTGCCTTCTCATTTTTAGCCATTCACCTGTTCTTGGTGATGAGATTCCATGGCCAGATACAACTGCAGTGTAAGCCTTATGATGCCATC
>NW_015243833.1:0-576 GCF_001447785.1 Gekko japonicus | reverse complement strand
TGGCTGGCTCTGCCTCCCGTGGCGGCCATTTTGGGGTTGCGCCCACTGCCCTGTATCAGAGTTCCAAAGGGACCCACACAGGCTCAAAAAGACTGGGGACCTCTGCCCCAAGATGAGCAGGGCAGCTGAATGGGCATTTTGCTTGCCAAGAGGAATAGCGAGCATAACCCGTGCAAGCCCCCAAACTGGCACCTGAAAGGTACACAGGCTCTCCGGAGCCACTTGTTCAAAACTGCAATATCCAGGATAATTATGAATTCCACCCCAGGCTCCCTCTAATCCCATTTTCCAGGAAAACTTCAAAATGGAATCCAGCGCCCTAAATCCGAAGAAATAGCAGGCCCAAGAGGCCTTTGGGCTCAAGTTTTGCCAAGAGCTCTCTCTTTCTTCTCCAAGTTTCTCCCTTTGTCAGATGGGCAATCGCTTCTGAAATGGAAGGCACTTTCAAAAGCAGCTGGTGATGCTGCTTGCCTGCTGTTGAACAGAAAATAAACTCTGGGCATGCCTTTTACATCTGTGCCAATCGTACCTCATCACACAGCGCAGGGAGCCACGAGGATCAGAGACATTTCACTT
>NW_015243832.1:0-576 GCF_001447785.1 Gekko japonicus | reverse complement strand
AATCAGAACACATTTGAAAGATTTTCTCAGCAAACGAACTCAAAAACACAACTTTGCAAAAGAGTCCCAACTAATCATCAGTTCCTGATAATTTAAAAATTCAGACTTTTGAGACAATAAATGCCAAAACTACTGACCTGGGCATGCACTAGCTGGTGTAATGGTAACAGAAGTAGAATCTCTTTGGTATTACTGCCTCATAGATCTTTCCATGAACTCTATTATACACACTGTCAGATTCAGTTTGTGTCTTCCACCAATGCTGTGCTAGACATCTCCTGGATCTCTTGAAACCACCCAGCTCTATAGTAAACCAAGGAGTTGGATTGGATTGCATCTCAAGCATGTGAGAAGTCCATGAGGGCAACCATATCAATAGCTTCCAAGAGCTTTGCATTCCAAGCTCTCACTGTTGCTTCAACAGAGCTGTCATTTGAGATCTCCCAAGTCATTCTGGAAACCAGTTGGAAGCCTAACCCTCCACAATGGGTGGTCCATTTTAACTGGCTACTTGTCCCTGCAGAGTGTCAGCACCACAGGTGTTACCCAAAATAGGTAGTCTCCACTTAGTTTGGG
>NW_015243831.1:0-576 GCF_001447785.1 Gekko japonicus | reverse complement strand
GTGGGCCCGCAGCGAAGGCCCACTTCAAAACCCTCCAAAAGCCAGATTCATACGGCTCTTTATCCCTAACGTTGTGCCAAAATGACTGCAGAGAGGCAGAGCATATGCTTCCAGTACAATATTTAGATCATTATTACAGTGACAACAGCACTATTTGGTGTTTGAGCACCATCGGCAACATGTCCTTCAGCTAGCAGCTCTGAGATAACATCCTGTATTTAACGCGGCACAAAAGCTGCGACGTGGAAGGATTAGAAATGGTTCCTTCCAGACCAAGCAGTACAGCGCTGATGAAGCTCTTAATGGCATGCTACTTGCTCCAGAACTTCTCATTTCATTCCTGTAACCATCACATTTTGCATTCTATCGCTAAATAACCAGGGCTATTATGCAAATGGCTTATACTGAAGAGAAATCACCACAGACCGCCACCTACTGTAGCTGCATCTCTCCAGATCACAACTGTTGATAAATGTCACCTTTATCAATTTATCAAAACATGGTGGTTTTAGAATACAACATACTGGCTAAAATAGTTCTAGGAAGGGATTTAGAAGAAGAGGGGATTGGATTTAT
>NW_015243830.1:0-576 GCF_001447785.1 Gekko japonicus | reverse complement strand
ATGTTGATGTTCTATGTAGTCTGATCTTTGGAGCGTTGATTTTTAATTTTTTAATCTTTGCCCTTGTGTACACCATAAATTTTATATAGAGGGAGATAAAATTCATTGTGAGGTTAGCTTGACTATTTTAACATTATTGGCCCCCGCTGTCCATGGCAGCCATTTTGTGGCGGCACCTTCTTTCTGTTCTCCAATTATACCCAAAGGCTCAACAAGACTGGGAGCCCCTGTGATAGACCGCCAGTTGTCTCTGGCCACACATGAGCCCACACTTCCCTTGTAAACTGCCAACTAACAGTTGTGGCTATGTCCGGTTCACCTGATGGCCCAACTCTACAAAGAACTACCTGTCCTCGTGTTTAGAGCAGCCGGTGTAACTGCAGCAGCTACACAGTAAGTGCTTATCTGTTTCCACCCTCAAAGCTGATGAAGAAGTCCTGAGAGAATAAACATGTCTGACCTAAGCGGACCTCTCCTGAGCTCAGACAACTCTCCAACGTGCTTATACTAAAAGCCAGGCATTTATGCCTTGACATCAGCCAGCTGAAAATCTTTGATAACAGACAGAATCTTCCC
>NW_015243829.1:0-576 GCF_001447785.1 Gekko japonicus | reverse complement strand
CTATAGATGTTTCACCTGAAAAGAACACTCTGAATGCACTTCAGATTTGATTTTAGATGAACTTCAATGGCCTGTGCAGAATATCTTGGGAAACCTGACTAATCTTGTTGAATGCCCTTAAAATGTATGCAGATTCTCTCCCCCCCCCGAGCATAGCATCTCCAAAGTTGTTGAGAACTTCACTCTAATTGGTAGCATATCTAGACTCAGACTACAGTTTACATGAAATCATGGGAAGAGCAGAACAACATATGAGATCTGCACTAATCCATGGCCTCTTTCCTTATGTAGTTAACTTCTGGCGAGAGATAACTTAATGTCTGGCCCACATAAGCAATAAAAAACAGTGGGGGCAGAGAAGTTTGCACCACCATTTATTTGGAAGATTAGACTTGACACAGATATGAGTTGTTTTTTTTAAAAAATATTCCTGATGTCTTGATGAAGCTTTGAAGTATATGTTGTGGGCGTGCATAAATCAATGATCTATTTGGGGGGGGGACACCCTAACCAGTGATGCATTAACTAGTTGCTTTGGCTTCCACGGTCATCAGAAACTACATTAGAAACAGATGA
>NW_015243828.1:0-576 GCF_001447785.1 Gekko japonicus | reverse complement strand
CCTCTCACTAACAGGCACCCCCATCCCTTCCCAAGGGCTCACTTCACCTCATATTCTGGATGATCAGCATGTACTGACAAATCTGTGAAAGTTGCACTGCATAATAGGATTTGTATTCTTAAAGCTGCATGAACAGGCTTGCGCAAATGAAGATGGGCTTGTTGTGGAACTGTCACAGTCTTGCAAGAACGGGCAGGGCTTGGCGTGGAAAAAGTCGATGCATCATACAAATGCCATGATTACGATGAGGCCCGAAGCTCATTTGTGAAGGTACAACTTATTAGTGGATTTCCTGAAGGCAGGGCAGGTTTCAGAATGGACTGAATGTAACAAACTCACATGCAATCCAATTTCTGTTTCCTTTCTTTTAATAACATATGAACCTGCCTTACATTGAATCAGACCATGGGCTCGGCATGGTCTGCCCTGAGCGGTAGCACCTCTCTGGGGTCTGAAGCAGAGAAAAATATTTATTTATTTAGATGCTTACATGCTGGTTTTCTCTCCGGCCGATTCCACAACACTGGCCTCCTGTCATCAGTTAAGCCCTCACAACAACCCTGTGTGGTAGGTTAG
>NW_015243827.1:0-576 GCF_001447785.1 Gekko japonicus | reverse complement strand
AGATTTCCCCCTGCCCCACCAACCAAAATTCTCTAGCTACACCCCTGCAACACACCAACACAGCTGCTGCTCTGGAATGATTGTAGTTGGGACCCTCCTTCACAGCATCCCCTCTCCTGCCCACAAAAACAGCCTGGACTCACCTTCTGTCTCCTGGGCAGAGTTGTCGATCCGTGCGGCTTTTCCGCTACAGCAGGATCTTGGGCTGGGGACCGGGTGGTGCCTTTCGTGCAACCCCGTCCTGGCTAGGTGGATGGGGATCCCCACGGCCCCGATGCCCATCAGCACCAGCGTGTGCTCTGTGACCTGTGGGTCAGCCACCCTGCGGAACGCCTCAGGCACGACAGCCAAGCTCAGGGCACTCAAGAACACGGTGCTGACCAGGGTGCCTGCCACCCGTGCTCGTGCCCACCCAAAGGTGTTCCTCTCACTGGGTCGGCCTTCGGTGGCCAGCCAGACGTCTGCCAAGGCCACCCCTAAAGCCAAGGCACCTGCCAGGGTATGGAAGGAGCAAGAAAGCAAGAGGAGAGACCCGGTGGCCCGGCTGGCCACCACCTCCACCACAAAGAGGGAGAC
>NW_015243826.1:0-576 GCF_001447785.1 Gekko japonicus | reverse complement strand
GTTCCTGCCCAAAAATAGCCCTGTTTCATACAATCATTTAAATCTGACGAAGTGAGCTTTGAGTCACGAAAGCCTATACCCTGGAAAATGTCATTGGCCCTATAGGTGCTACTGGACTCAAATACGGTTCAGCCGGGGGAAGGAGGAGAGAGCTCTGGTGATGCTGGAAAACCGAAGAGGGCACGGAAGACTTGGGACCCACTGAAACAATGTCTTTTCAGCAGATTCAATAAACGTTGGTTTATATTCCATAAATGTCGGCTGCATCTTATTATTATAGGCCAGTTTTTAAATGCACAGATACTGAACATACCAGGACTGTAAATGTACTCAAGATGCATTCACATCCCCGACTCCCCCTTTCAATATTTTTTACATGCAAACCCGGATCAAAAACCTTCTGAGCGCATGCATTCTCATTCTGCTTGCTTCATTCTTGTATCTCATATTTTTATATGGTTAAAATCGATTTAAAAGATGATCTCCAGTCCTGCCTGGAGACTGGGAGAGGCACGCCTTGCCCATCGTGGCAGCCCCGCTCAAAATTCACTGGGTACACAGACCTCTAACACTTTG
>NW_015243825.1:0-576 GCF_001447785.1 Gekko japonicus | reverse complement strand
CCATGAGTTTCTCACAGGTTCCTGCTTGTATTATCATGATATGCAAGTGCAGCTCTCTTATGCTTCATTCATGCCCCGGAACCAATGGAAAGAGACATCCAATCTCCTGCAAATTTTGGTTGAATTATTTTATCTAGCCCCTTTCCCTCCCAAGGACTTTGGCAGGGTGCACGTATCCCCCCACTCCAATAAATACTGGGCAGAGAGAGAACAATTAGCCAGATACCACCCAATGAGTTCCATGCCACAGTGAAAATCTGAATACAGGTCTCCCCTTATCCTTTTCACTACCACCAGTGTACTGTAGAAGATCCATACAAATCTTTTGGCAGACACTGGGGAAGATGGTACATGTAACAAGGACAGAATCCAGGCAATACACAAAGTAGAAGTCCTCCAAAATGCTAAATTCAGTCCTGCAGATAATTTGGGGGGAGGGCAGGGAAAAGTCACTGTTGATCCCTCTCATCTCATCAACAGCTAGTTCAGCAGCTGTCTTTCAGCTCTCTTTACGTAACATAGAAGAAAAGATCAAGGATGCTGTAGCCTAATGCTGAACATTTATTCAGCCCTAGA
>NW_015243824.1:0-576 GCF_001447785.1 Gekko japonicus | reverse complement strand
CCTGCATTCCCTTTTTGACTGATAAGCTCACTGCCGCCACCTCTGGTGAGTACTCTGTTACATCTCCCAATGTGATACTGTACAGAAGAATGAAGATGAAAACAAGACTGCACTTACATGTAATTGTTATTCATCAAATGTCTTCTGTGCAGGCACATATTTCCTCCCTCCTGCCTTGCTGTGAGGTCTCACAAGTATCTGGCTGTAGTCTCTGGTGCTTCTCCCTCATGGTGTATGACAGTTTCAATGGGAAAATGTCACCTCACTCACCAAGGGGGAGGAGCACCTCTTCTGCCTAGGGAAGCTAGTAAGTTCTTTCTCTGCGGCTGGCTTGCACATGCACAGATGTTACTGAAACTGGATCCTGAAAAGGGGAAATTAACTTTTAAAATGGTTATAGAAAGGAATAACGTGAGACCTTGTAGTCTATGTATACTAGGGTGGATCTCAGTAGCAGTATCCCAAAATAAAAAATTATGAAGGGAGAGAGTGAGAGAAATTGTGATCACAAACAAATAACATTATTGTATACAAAATAAAAAGAATTAAAATGTAAAGAACCTACACCAAGCACCT
>NW_015243823.1:0-576 GCF_001447785.1 Gekko japonicus | reverse complement strand
TACAGCCTTGGGCCAGACTGCCCACTAACAAACCCATTAGCAAACTCACTCCTAGCAGCCTCTGTACCAGGAAGGTACCATTCAAAAGCAGCTGATCTCTAGACTTCTGCAGGCCTTTGGGCGCCAGAGTGCCTTTGGAACCCCTTTCCTCACCCATCTGACATTTGAGATGGAAACCCACTTACTCCTCATCACTCTTGAAGCCTGGGGGCTTGGCTACATCCACATGCTTTGCTAGGCAGTGAAGTGAGCAAAGCCACAGGCAGGTGCAGAACGGCCTCATGCCCCCCTCTGCCCCTAGCTGCTGCCTCTGCCCCCTTCTTTCTTACTGTTGTGCTGCTCTGAGGCTCCTGCCTCTCAGCTGCACTCATCTGCTGGGCCCTGGGCAACTGAGTGGGCTGGATGCCAAAGCAGAAGGCAGTGGCAGGTGACTGCTGCAGAAACAGGGCTGCCCGAGGCAAGCAGCCTGTAGTGTGCACACTCATAAATGCCACACCACTTCCCTTTTGGTCCTTCTTGGCTATGATCTGGTGTGCATGTCACAGCTACACACAGATGGTGGCAGTGTCTCTGGCT
>NW_015243822.1:0-576 GCF_001447785.1 Gekko japonicus | reverse complement strand
AGTAGAAAAGGGAAATTTATTTTCCCCTCCCAAATTGTCACAAGGCAAAGAAATAAAAACAAGAAAGATCTGACAGAAGAAAATAAAGATGAATAAGCAAGGCTTAAAACTTATATCTATTAATGTAAACGGCCTAAATTCGCCACAAAAGAGATCTAGAATTTACCAACAACTAAAGAAACAAAATGCTGACATCATCTGTATCCAGGAGACACACATAAAAACAGAAGACAGACGCTTCCTTGAAAATAGAAAATTAGGCAAATTGTTTATGGCCTCAAATAGAAAAAAGAAAAAAAATGGGGTAGCAACTTATGTGAGAGAACACCTATCTCCGGAACAGGTATTTGAATCAGAAGATGGAAGAGTGGTATTAATCCAGATTTCAAGACAGAATAAAGTGCTTCTGATAGCAAATATCTATGCGTCAAATCAGAACTTAGAAAATTTTTATAAACAATTAGGTGAAACATTGTCGAATTACTCTTGGGACGAGATCTGTATTGCGGGCGACTACAACGCGGTTTTTGACAATGCCATTGATAGGAAATCTGCCACAAAAAAATTGAAACAAGG
>NW_015243821.1:0-577 GCF_001447785.1 Gekko japonicus | reverse complement strand
TCCACCCAAGGATCAAAAATGGAAGTTCTATCTTAATAAATCCCCGGAAATTTTACTGCATAATATAGAGTAGCAGGTGAACAGGGGGGGAAAAGATAAGCTCAGGCATAAAAGATGAAACCATTTTAATTAGACAGTACAGAATGGTGATAGCCTGGCTTTATTTATTTAGAAGAGTTTTCGCAAGATGACCCACCAGGTCGTTTATTTTCTGCAGAGAGTCTAACGGAAAGCAGCTCGATAATGGGGAACAGGCAGAGTGTGTTGATGAAATGAACTGAGTGACCCTTATCAAAATGGCAAGCAGGAACTATTACACCTATTGTACAAGCTGAAACGGTACCCAGGGAAATCCCACTACAGCACTGATGAACAGGGACCTAAATGCATTGCCAAAGTCAATCTTCTTAGTCTTTTCAATGCTACCGTTAGGCAGAGCGTCTTCTCCGCTAGCAGAATGCTGTCTGTATTAGTAATGTTGGTTTCCTATGCAAGGATGCTCTTGGGAGCTCCAGCCAGGAGCGGGGAGGGAGAAGTAGGCAGTCTGGGAAAGGGTTGCCAGCCTCCAGGTGGGGCC
>NW_015243820.1:0-576 GCF_001447785.1 Gekko japonicus | reverse complement strand
CCATGGAAGCTCCCTGGGAGACCAGGGGCCAGCCACACCCTCTTGGGCCTCAACGCCCTCACAAGGTGATTGTGGCGACAACATTTCCCAGGAGAGAATAATGTAAGCGGCTTTGTGTTTCCCTTGGAGAGAGAGACCCTGCCTTTCCTTGTGGCTCAAGGTAGAGTACCAATCACAGGGTTTCTGATGATGATGTCCCAAATGGTCCCCATTCCTCCCAAATACACCTGCAGTCTATATCCCTAGCAAATAAAATGGCCTTGTGGAATGTCCTGAAAGTGCTCCTCCCCCCCCTTCTCCGGGAGCCCCCTGCACAGAGTGGGAGCTACAGTGAAAAAGGGCAGGGGGCTCTAGCTGATGCCAGGCAGGCTACCTTCAGTGGGAGAACAGCCCTCTGGGGGCAGGCAAGGATATATGGGAGAGAAGTTCCTTTAGACTGAACCTTAGAAACAATTACAAAGCGTGGTTTTCGGAACAGAATTAAGTTTCCCTTAAAACTTCTGTTCACAAAAAAAAGTTTCTAGTCCTTATGGCTAAAAGACATATGCATGGGAAAGAACATGGTCAGTGCCTGGT
>NW_015243819.1:0-576 GCF_001447785.1 Gekko japonicus | reverse complement strand
TAATAACCTTCTAATTATAGCCCTGCAAGATAGGTCATTAGTGTTATCCTCACAAGACAATGCTGGAGGGGAGAGAGTGAGGCTAGTCGGCCATAGGACTAGCTGAACAGGGCAAACGGCAGCTTCTTTGATTCATTTCAGGTCAGGAAAATGGGCAATCAGGAAGATTTAAAACCCTGTAAACCATAGTTCCCATATGAATTGGGCCCCTGCGTGACTAAAAATTAAGTTTTTTTAAAAAAATCCATGGGGAACTCTAAACAACATTCCCGTTGCACGTTCAGTGAAACACTCAGAGTGTCTTATGCTTTATAGAGCTGTTTCCCCGTTGCCAGCATAGTTGAACCTTTCCTTAGGATGAAAGTCCCCGTAGCCCTGAGATGCCATGGCCACATTCTTCAGTAATGCCAATCTTAAGTAAGGTTGCCCAGTCCGTTCTGGTAACTGGTAGGAGATTGGAGGGGGGACTACCCAGGAGCAAGAGGGCTGTCGCTGGCATGTCACTTTCAGCACGTCCCAGAAGTGACGCCATCACTTTGCAACACTGAGGTAACACTCTGGTATTTGGACAAAAAC
>NW_015243818.1:0-576 GCF_001447785.1 Gekko japonicus | reverse complement strand
CTGCAAGGCAAAGCTAGGCCTATTGACAATGCCCCGAGGCCTATCATGCCTGTAGAAATGAATGGGGGGAAATCTAGACTACATTCCTAGACGCCATGTGCCATGTTCTTTTAACTTAATAATGTCTGCAAATCAAAGATATATAGTAGCGGGATAAAAGCAAAAGATTTTCAGCTCTGGTGCGGTCTCAGGGCTGATATATAGCTGTGATCACGGAAGGTCACGTGGCGGGTGTCTCATTTTGCGAGGGAATGAATCAAGGGGAGTGCGAGCAAATGAATCAGAGAGAACAGGAAGAATTCAAAACTATGTATTTTCTCCCAGGGGCTGAAAATGAGAATGTTACTGTTGAACCGCAAAAGGTTTTTGCGCACTTCATTTCTAATTTATCTCTCCGCTCTTCTTTGGTGCGACAAAAGGAACGCCGACGGTTGTCTTGATGGACATCAGGGAAGCAGGCTGAAACCCCTCCCATCTCAGTGTCTTCTGTTCGATTAATTGAAATACAACCTGCGAGAGCTGGGCGGGGCTCGATGGGCATCAAAGGGATGGCTTCTGCTCCTGAGAGCCAGTTTG
>NW_015243817.1:0-576 GCF_001447785.1 Gekko japonicus | reverse complement strand
AGGAAGGGAACCAACTGCCGAATCAGCCTTTCACTTCCCTCCCTTTGGTATACTTAATATTTTGATTAAAATATTGAGATACTGCAAAGATGTCAAGTCCACAGTTCACCTTGCCCCCATCAGGAAGTCCAAGATACCTGATAAAGCTATGTGAGTGTGTGAAACACAACAATGAAACACCTTCATAAAGCTGAAATTAGTGGTGGTTGGGAACAAGTCGTAAGATGAACACACCAGGCAGCCTTCTCAGGTTATTAAAGTTGCCAGGATATGGGGGGACAGTAAGATGGAGCTGTCGTGTTGACGGTGTGATGTCATTTCCGGCATAAACCCAGAAGTGATGTCACACCACTCTGGGATTCAGCGGAAACTAATGGTTTTACCATACTATAGCAGGACACCTGGCAACCCCACGCGTATCTTTCTTCTGAACAAGGACACTGGGGCTCTGGTAGGTCTCTTTTGGTAGTTCCACCTGGAACTGCCATCATGAAGAATTATCCATGGCTGCATCTTCAGAAGAAGGGTGCTTTTTTCCCTTTTCCTCTTTTTTTTGCGTTTTGTTATGTAAATCCT
>NW_015243816.1:0-576 GCF_001447785.1 Gekko japonicus | reverse complement strand
CCCTTCCTGCCCTCCTTCTCATAATCTGCTTGAATTCACAGAATCAGAGTGGAGATATGGTGATTCCAAAACAGTTAGAAATTGAGCTCTTTAAAAGGAGGAGTTTACAGTGTGTTGTGCTTCTCCCTGGATTTGTTTTGCTTCTTATGTTTTATATCTCTGCATTTTCTTCCTACAAGGGATAAGAGATCTAATTTTGTAAAAATAAAAATCTGTTTTACGGTTCGGATTGAGCTGGACCCAAACGGCACTTGGAAGGATAAACACCAATGACTCATAGGTCACAAAGAGTTTTCCCTTTTATGATCTTTCCTTTTGTTTGCAAGAATCTGAAAGATAAGAAATTGAATTAACTTTGTTGTTTTCCTCTGCAAATCAGCTCTGTGTTTTATGGGCTTTTTTGTATTTAATGCTGTAGGATTTGATAATGTATTTTGTTTAAAATATTAAATGGTATGGAGAAAAATGGAAGTCCAGAGACGAATTAGATGCTGAATATGAAACAAGAGACATTGTGGTCCAGTAGCCAAAGGATAGAATGCTTGGAGTTCAGGCCCGTAGCTAGGACCTTTCTAG
>NW_015243815.1:0-576 GCF_001447785.1 Gekko japonicus | reverse complement strand
AATCTATGGGGAGCTCTTGAAGACTGAGGCAGGGGACGGCGCACAGTCCTTCCGCTTTCTAACACAACAGAGATTGTCATGCCTTGTGGCCACACTAGACAAAACTGCTGACTAGCAAGCGCTGGCCTCCCTTGCAAAACAAATTGCACAATTTCCTTCAGCTTGCATAGGTGACCAAGGGCATGCCGCTCCTTGGCATCACAACTAGCACCATCTTGATTGCTGACACGACCCAACAGGCCTGGCAGCCAGGCAGCTAGTTTGTAGCATGTCCCCATTTGAGCCTGCAGGGTCCTTGGGGGAGCACACTCGTTCAGGCGCTGCCACGCAAGTGGTGGAGACCAGCCACGGAGGGTGTCGGGTGCAGGATGATCCATCTTCCCTTGTCCGTTTGGGTGGCTCGGCGGCTGATTGCAACAGCCCCTGGCTGCCTGTGCACGAAATAAATTGGGCAGTATTTGTGGCTGGTTCCCTGGTCTTTTTTATGAGACACTTTATCTCGGTGTTTATCACCTGTGAAGATGTCGACATTTGCAAGACCTTTTTACGTTTAGACCAAAAAGAGAGAGAGAGAGA
>NW_015243814.1:0-576 GCF_001447785.1 Gekko japonicus | reverse complement strand
GAATAAAATGGAATTTACTTCCAAGTAGATCTGCTTAGTCTTCCCCTGCTTGAGCATCCTACAGACGTGTACACACACAGGATTCTAAATGTTTGGATGGTTGTTGCCACTTATTCCAAAGCAATTTTAAATGTAAATTTGGACTGCTTCAACCTTACAGATTTCACTGAGCTTTTATAAGACTATGTGCACATCCGAAATTGCATCCTATGATTCTTATTCAGCCAGTTTTCCAGAGCACTGTTCTCACCAACCAGTTTGTATTGTATAAGACTGCACCAAATATTCTCCCGATTCGAGTTTCAGTTTTGCAAAACATGCTTTGTCCATTTGAAGCAACTTATTAGGCCAGGCCTGGTAGCTGCTGTGGCAGAACTGCATGGTGGGTCTCCATCGTTACCCGTGGGTGAAAGACTGGCCCGTTTAGTTAGCCCAAACTGACTTTCCCCAGCAAACTGAGCTCAGCCCACAATCTACTCACAGCTATTGTGTTGCATTTGGAAGAATGCTGGACTTGGGTTTGGAGACACCTAGGCCCAAATCCCAGATCAGTACAATCCTAAACAGAGTTACACC
>NW_015243813.1:0-576 GCF_001447785.1 Gekko japonicus | reverse complement strand
CAGCCATTTTGTGGTTGTGCCCAGTGCCCATCATTCTGTGTCAGAATTCCAGAGGTGTCCACGCGCTGGAAGATGTTGGGGATCCCTGCCTTAAGTGCTCCATTGCTGCACATGATTTTTAAAACACTAAACTGTAAAATCAGTGTGACATGTAAAGGGCATTACCCCTTCACTTTACCCAGGGTAACCTGCGAAAGAGGTAAGTATTTAAAAGTCAACAAAGCAGCACCAAGGAATGGTAGGCCAAGGACTATGAGCCGGCAGGACATGGAGGAGTGTTTGGGAGAGGCGTCTATGACTCGGGTCTTCAGAGGCTTCAGAACTCGGTCCCACTGCGTCAAGATTGCAGTTCGGGCTTTCTCCCACTTCCCCAGTCCGGTCAGGCGGTACTGGTAAGAAGTGCAGGGGCCGAAGAAGACATGAAAGGCTAGCTTAGGATCTGTGAGGAGCAGCAGCGGCACGTTGGGCGTGACGCCTATGCAGGTGGCAATGTCATCCATGTAGTCGATGAAGCTTGTCCGCACTTTGTCCTTTTCGCTGGGAATGCCCCTGAAGCAGAAAAGAAAGGAGGAGAGC
>NW_015243812.1:0-576 GCF_001447785.1 Gekko japonicus | reverse complement strand
ATGGCCTTTATCCTGAATTGACTTCATTTCCCCTCAGTGAAGTCACCCTGTAGCCGACTCTGACTGGCTATGTAGTGCTATAACATTGCATTCGCTAAGTAATTCCTGATTAGCTAGGACAACCCCTCTGAGTAAAGCAGTAAGCTATAACCATTCAGAAAGCATGACCCTTCTCCTGAACTGACATCATTTGCCCTCAGTGATGTCACACTGTAGCCAACTCTGACTGGCTATGTAGCACTATAGTATCATTCCATTTGCTATGTGATGCCTGATTAGCTAGGACCTCCCCTCTGAGTAATGCATAAACCATAACCATTCAGAAATCATGAACCTTTTCCTGAATTGACTTCATTTGCCCTCAGTGATGTCACCCTGTGGCCAAATCTGACTGGCTATGTAGTGCTATAGCACCACTGTATTTGCTATGTGATTCCTGATTAGCTAGGGCTACCCTTCTGAATAATGCAGTCAGCCGTAACACTGGTGATGGAGTGACAGTGATGGACCAGGAAAACAAAGCATTGAATTGGTTTTTTAAAAATAAATATTTTTATAATTAAAATTTGGAGGAAA
>NW_015243811.1:0-576 GCF_001447785.1 Gekko japonicus | reverse complement strand
GGGACCTTGCAAATTGCTAACAGGTGATACATAACAGTAGCCATTAGAGCAGTGGTACTCACTCACTTGTGGCTCTTCTGTGCCCAGTCCCCCAATGTGGCATCTGCTCCACATTTCAGGGAAGTAGGCAAGGCCCTTGACTGGTGGGGCTTATGGCTGGTAGTCGGTTCCCACCTTGAAAGAGCCACTGCTGGACGAATACGGAGGTTGTCAGGCACTCTGAGGTTCCAGTCTCATGTCAGGGATGAAAGTAAATGCACCTCTTTTGGCTGAGAGTAATTGCAAATGTGGCCTTCCACTAGCTACAGAGGGAGCACTGCTGTATTAAAGTATTCCAAGTGATTGTTTTTGTGCATATCTTCATACCTGGTAGATGTCTTATGAGATAGCCTTTTCGACCTCAACTGTCCTATTGATTCATTTTCATTTATAACCTTCTCTCTTCTAAGATATCAAGGCAGCTAACGATTATGACTAAACATGACTAAGTGCACAGCTAATATATTTAAAGTGCATACTTGGAACTATGAAGTAATCAGATCTTCCTCTGCAGAGTGCAGGGGGTTGGAACAGATG
>NW_015243810.1:0-576 GCF_001447785.1 Gekko japonicus | reverse complement strand
TCTCCAGCCACCACCTGGAGGCTGGGCAAACCTACCTTACACAAACTTCATCCAGACTAGGAGGGATATGCCAGAGTACCTGGGCCTTCACTCTGAGGTTGTAAGATACACAGCTGGCAAAAGAAGAGGAGAGGTGGCTTTAAGAGAATCTCTCCTGAGCAAGCATCACGACTTCTGGTGGAGACGGATGGGCCCCTTTTACTGCTGACGCGAACAGTAAAGCACTGAGTTGCACAGAATGCATTAATGATACATTAATAATAATAATGCAGAGTATTTTGATAGGGAAATGCTAGAGGTGGCACAGAAGCTAACAGCAAGCAAACAAACAAACAGGCAGTGGCTGGCTGCTAAAAGCTAGGCTCCAGAGAGTACCTCATTATTTGTTAGGACTAAAAATAAATTATTTAATATCCAGCCCAGATTATAAAGGTGTATACTGCCTGTTCTTACTAGCATGGCCCAAAGTGAAAACTTGATTCCATTTCGTTAGGAATTTGTTTGGAAAACAATGCTTGCGTTGTCATGCCAACTATCCTTTTATTATTTGTTTGTTTACATTATGTATAGTCTGTC
>NW_015243809.1:0-576 GCF_001447785.1 Gekko japonicus | reverse complement strand
AGGCTGTCAATGGCAGCCTGGTAGAAATTAACAGTCTGTCCCTTTCTAGACATGGAGCTCTCCCATCCCACGCCCTGCAGCTGCCCCTAGAAGGGGTTTAGAGTACCCTTCTAAGAACTGTTGCAACTGTTTATGCAATTAAAATGTTGACAAAGGCCACTGTGAGCAAGGTGGCTTAGGGCAGCCTTCGCCAAGGAATGCCAATCCCTCACTGTTGCCGGAATGGCACACCGAGAGCTCAGCAGTGTTATCAGCCCACATTAACAACGGTCGGTCCGTTCTCACTGCATCCCACTCCACTGCAAGGATGTGTACGCTACAGTCCCGTCCTGGTCCACGGAGCAGAGAAGAACAGTCTTCTTGACGTTGGTGCCAAGCCGTCCTACGCTGATGATGTCACATAAGGAGAGGGGTGCATCTTGAGGCACACAGAGGGCAATATAATGGGCGTGGAACCTCATCGGGTCACCTGTAGGGGTGGGAGACAGAATAATTACCAGAGGAAGAATGCCCAGGCTCACTTATGAAAGACCTCTTTCTTGACGACTGCTTTGCATTATTCTAGAACAGTGGTGG
>NW_015243808.1:0-576 GCF_001447785.1 Gekko japonicus | reverse complement strand
AGAACTGATTTAACCAGGATTCTGACATACATACAATACACCAGGCGGTGTGACACTCTGGCTTCACATCCCTGCTTTTCTGAACTAGCCTAGAACTTCCCTTCCGGGAGGCAACCACAGGCTACGTCTCAAGTTGTTTACAGCCATGTTGATCCAAAAGTGAAGTCCAAAAAGCCAAGAAAGTCATGTAGGACTTTTTATTAGGACTAACCCAATGACACACAAGCTTTTGGGTTCCCAGAACCCTTCATCAGGTCAGATGTTACAAAGCAGGGGCGGGGAAAGAAATTTAAAGCAGATTTTTCAGGTCACGGTGTTAAGACCTCCTCGTGCCAGTGTATAGTGGATTTGCTGATAGGCAAAGGAGAATCAGGTTTCAGTTTGCCAGGGACTGGGGGAGGGGGACACAATAAAAGCAAGAAGAAAACTCCATAACAACAATTCCCTCCAATAGCCTCTAAATGGACCCTTCTCCAGGGAGTCTCAAATTCCAACTGCTTGCAGTCAATATACTTGCTGGATCTGTTTTTCTCTTACAGTCTTGGGGCAAACTGAAGAAGAAGAAGAGAAGAGATT
>NW_015243807.1:0-576 GCF_001447785.1 Gekko japonicus | reverse complement strand
AAAAAGCTTACAGAAGTTCCACCTGAGCCAAGACCCTCTCGATTCCCCCTTTATTTTTGCTTTGGGCAAAATTCAATAGCAACTTAGTGATGTGCAGAAGTTTTCAGGGGAGCCTTGCCAAGCTGATTCAAATTCTTTTGACTTCTCGCGGAATTCCCAAGAACGTGAAGGATGTGCCGGGCTTTTCCGATACGATAGAAAATCTGCTGCAGAAACAAAACACATCTGGCTCAGGGAAAAAGGCCCAGGGAAGGGGCCCACTAGGGGTGAGGCCGAATTCTGAAAACTTTCTGGTTCCCTTAGACTATTCCCATTTCAGCCGTGTTCTTCCCTTGCGAGAAACTGGAGAGTCTGTAAGCTCCTACTCATTTCTTCGTTAAATTAATGCATTTTTTTCAAGTGTTAGTTTGGTGTCCACTGAATGTAAAAGGCATATAGATGGTATATAAGGGCTTGGACCTCACAAATCTGTTCTGTTCGTTCATTCATCTGTTCATTCGTTTGTTCTTTCATTCATTTGTTTATTCATTCAGCACATTTTAATGCTACCCTTCCTCCAAGGAGCTCACAGAGAGA
>NW_015243806.1:0-576 GCF_001447785.1 Gekko japonicus | reverse complement strand
CTGTTTAATTTACAGGCTTTTCTCTGGATGTTTTTTCCTCTCTCTCCCATAGATAAATGATGAACCAACACCATCTTTTTTTAAAAAGTACTTCTCAAACTGGACATTAAAGCAACAAAGTTAAGTGCAATTATGAAGGCAGGTTTTGAACTATACCTCAGAGGAATACTAAGCTACACAGATGGGCTTTGACATCAAAACATGCTGTTCAAAACCTTCGGTTGACTCCGAGCCACTTTGCATTTGGCAGAGGCTCACAGTACAGTTCTATCAAAGGAACGGTAGCATTCCAGACTATACATGGAGCATTACTTGTTTGAATACATTTCTACATTATAATTTCCTGCTATATTCATGGCAGAATGAAGATTTCTTTCTGGAATGGTAGCTCTCCAACTGCAGCAAAAGACTGTTATGGGTGGATATATATATGGAATCATCCAAATCTATAAGGACTCTGTTCCTGAACTTATGAATCAGA
Organism: Gekko japonicus; assembly: GCF_001447785.1. Taxonomy (NCBI): domain Eukaryota; kingdom Metazoa; phylum Chordata; class Lepidosauria; order Squamata; family Gekkonidae; genus Gekko; species Gekko japonicus. The sequence goes on along the minus strand of NW_015243806.1, from coordinate 95 downwards.
CCTTGCTCTTTTGGCTTCAGTTCAATGACTACTCAAATACAAAAATGTATCCAAGGTATGGCCAGAAGCTACATGATGCAGCAACTTTGCACAAC
>NW_015243805.1:0-576 GCF_001447785.1 Gekko japonicus | reverse complement strand
GGACTGATCAGGCATTTCACCGTTTGCATATAATTAGGTCTTGTTTCATTAGTGACAAATGATAAGTTACATTAGAGCAGCTCCCTTTCTTTTTCAAGACACAGAATTGCTCTTGTAAAATTCTATTCATGGCTGCAATCATTTAGTCTAACTAACGGATGCAGCCGGCTCCCGGAGCAATCTTTGCGCTCGTAGCTAATATCCAGTACTCATGGATATTTCCAGACACAGAAACAATGCACAGGAGTTAAGTGCACAAAACGTAGTCTGAGAGTGATATGCTGGTTTTACTTCAGAAGGATGCTGAAAATAATACCGGTAAGAAGGAGTGAGTCAGAAATCATTTCAGTGACATATGTTCTGAGCTTCCCATAGGCACTCAGGCAATATTAATGCAAGGCCTCATAACATCAGCTATACAGTCTTGGACATGTGCATTTGGTCCTCTCCTATAAATGTATCATGCATCAACAGTGTCCTTTGGCTCTCTACAAACAGGACAGTTGCAACAGAAAATAATACATGCCCATGGATCTGACATTAAAAATTACCATATCTGGAGAAATGGGGGGGGGG
>NW_015243804.1:0-576 GCF_001447785.1 Gekko japonicus | reverse complement strand
CTTCCCCAGGCCAGGCAAGATGCCTCCACCACCACCCCCATTTCCTGGGGACCTGTTAAAGAGTAAAAACACAGGCCTGTGATCCTGAAAATGCTGGGCCCAGATGTTCCCCAATATTTCCAGAAATATATGGGACCTGGATAATGGTATTCCTGAGAATCCCTAATACTGCTCCAAATACCGAAGTATATCTAAAAAGTACCAATGACATATTCTCTGGGTATTTATTCAGACTGGATATATTTGAGCACACATCCCTAGCTGAGTGGGAGACTCAGGTTCAGATCTGGTTGCTCTTTACTGCATGCTGATCACTTCTTTCCATGAAAATCTATTTGGGAGGCAATGGTACAGGCTGATCAGTTAGTGCCTTCTGTGCAGAGCTGAAGTATGAGTCATCAACAGCATGACTATGATTGGTCCAAGGTGATGGATTTTTCTGAAGGCAAAATAGATGTTATTATTCCCTTAAGATAGATCCAGGTGGGTAGCCCTGTTGTTTTGAAGCAGTAGAACAAAATTTGAGTGGCACTTTTAAGACAACAAAGTACACTTTGAATAAAACTTTGTTGGTCT
>NW_015243803.1:0-576 GCF_001447785.1 Gekko japonicus | reverse complement strand
CCAGATCCTAGGCTGACATTCTAACCCCTGCATCATACTGGCTCAGTCTGCTGGTCAGTAGTAGTGTTCACGCACGGCCAGCCGAAAACATTTAGATGCCCAAGGCAGAACTTCTAAATGGTGTCCAGAGGGGCAAAAAGCTCCAAAAAAGCAAACAACCCCCCCCTGACAGGTTGCTGTCCTTGAATGGCACTCCAAATCTGCCACCCATGGCAGTCATTTTACCTCACGGTAGAGCCGTCCCTGGGTGTTCGGGTGTAAGCATATATACAAAAAGGAGGTACTTGTATGAAAGCATTTCCCCTTCTCATCTAGCAGAGATAGGTTAAATAAGCAACCTCTCAAGCTACTGAGGTGCAGGACGCTTCCAGTCCATTTCCTGTGATAGAAACACTGGCGGCCGTGGAATCACAATACGAGAATAGGAGGACCTATTCTGGGACGTTTCCCAGCAGCTCAGAACATCGAGGAGGCAACATCTGGCCTGCTTGATACACCAGAGAAGAACCCGATGTGTGTTCCTGATAGGCCGTGTTGCTGAGTCATAGCTGGAAGGCCTGTGTGGAAATTCCCCCC
>NW_015243802.1:0-578 GCF_001447785.1 Gekko japonicus | reverse complement strand
GGGCCAGTCACTGTTCTCTCGGAACTCTCAGTCCCACCTCCCTCACAAGAGGCCTGTTGTGGGGAAGGGAAGGCGGTTGTGAGCCTCTTTGAGACACATGAAGCCTGCTGGGTGACCCTGGGCCAGTCACAGTTCTCTCAGGACTCTCTCAGCCCCACCTGCCTCACAAAGTGCCTGTTGTGGGGAGAGGAAGGGAAAGGCAATCGTTAAGCCGCTTAGAGACTCCTTAAGGTACAGGAAAGTGGGATATAAAAACCAATTCTTCTTTATTGCTGTCAATGTCCAGTTGTCTTTTCCCAAAGTCATCTAAAAGCACATCTGCTTTTTTTTCCAGCTTCCCAATCACGTATGTTTTCCTTTTTTTTTCCCTCTAGGCCTCCATATAGAAGATCTCCTGGAGACATGGCAGCACGATTATGCAGTCATGGAAGAAAACCATTCATACATTCAGTGGTCAGTGCTCTCGCTTGCAGATTTTAACAGCATGGGGAAAGGTGCTGCTGTTTGCTGTTTGTCCTTTCCGTTTTTTTTCTGTTGGAGGTTTGCATGAGTCTGAGCTAGAGCATCCTTCAGCAGGG
>NW_015243801.1:0-576 GCF_001447785.1 Gekko japonicus | reverse complement strand
TCTTATTTTCGGGGAAACACGGTAGTCTATTGTGAAGGGATTGAATTCGTATTGATTCCTAATCCTTGATTATTCTGAAGGCAGAGACGGAGAACAACTCTGAGACAGTCCACCCTCCGTCCGAGACCACGTGGGGGCATCCCTTGATGGATATCAAGGAAGAGGAGGACGGAGAGGCCTACCTGATGGGTAAGGAGGAAAGGAGGCCTTCGGGGACCTGAGATCTGGGAGGTGCAGAAGCTTCTTCTGGAGCTGAGCTCAGATGTGGCTCTTGTAATCTCTTTAGGGGCTGCAGTTATCTTTGTATAATAGATATTCCAGAGAAGGGGTTCTGGTATTTCAGAAGAGTACTCCTCGACAAGGCCAAAACACCTATTGACTCTTTCCTAGAGTGGTCAGGTAGATGCCTCCAGGCCTCCCCTGTTCCCGCAAACAAGTGGCCTACATTGGCAAAACCATGAGGGGGTTCCCTTTGGGGTTCACATCATGAGGTCCTGGCTGCCCCCCCCCCCCACCTCTCACAAAGTCAATTTATATATTTTGGGAGGCTGAGAACCAGCTATTCATGATCTTCCT
>NW_015243800.1:0-576 GCF_001447785.1 Gekko japonicus | reverse complement strand
ATCCTTTGAAATGCCTCCTTCCTATTTCAAAGGTGAGGCAAGTAACTATTAGGAGAAGTGCTTTTCAGCTCTTGCATCCCCATTGTGGAACATCCTCCCCTTGGATGTTCATGTAGAACCAAACTTGGTCCCCTTTCCATCACTAAGTAAAGACATCTTTGTTTGCCTGAGGCTTTAGCTGAGTGGTTTCGCATCCTGCCTGCTATGTAAATTAAATGTGTAGTTTATGGCATTTCTATGCAAAGCACAGTGATCATTCACAAGAACAGTGAGAATTCTCAAGAGCTATGGACACACAGACTATTTAATTGGGGAAATTGTCAGTCCTGTGGAGCTCCTGGCTAATAACATCACATCCACCGAAGAACTCTAATGCAGCATTTTTTTCCAGTGGAATCTGCCTTTGAAGTTCCTTTGTTGAAGAATGCTGACTTTCATGTCAGCAACAGAGCGTCCTGGAAGACTGAAATGTTCTTTCACTGTTTTTTTTTTTAAAATGTGGTCCCTGTTTTTGTCAAATTTGTATCCAGCAACTACTCTTTTTGTCCAGCAAAGAGTGTTTCCTGTTTTGATATA
>NW_015243799.1:0-576 GCF_001447785.1 Gekko japonicus | reverse complement strand
CTATGAAGTTCTCAACTTACTTTCCTCGGAGGCACCCTTTAACCTCAGCTCTTGCAAATCTTCACTCTGATCCCTACTTGGGCTTGGGGGCAGCTGCCCTAGTTTAAATTATCCATCTTTTTAGAACAGGTTCTACAGCGAAGAGTAGCATCTTTGTGGCTTAGTGTTTCTGAACGAAAACCTTATTAATGAAAATATCCGAAATCCAGAACTAGCCCTTGGCTCTTTACTGGGGAATGCCACTGGCCCCTTTAAACTCAGTGCACATAAGGGAAGGAAAACACAGCTTTAGACGAGGGGGACAGTTTAACAGAAACCACGAAAGAGATGGATTGGTGCTGTGAAAACTGATACTGAACAAAAGACACAGATAAATGAGGACGTACAGCTGTTAGAAGAGAAACGGATAGATGTCATTGATTGCCAGAGTCATTGCTTGAAGTGGACAAGGCTTGAAGAATATGGCTCCTTTTAGAAAAACGAGTATTACAATCCTCAGTGTCAGAGTGCGAATTTCCCAGCTTGGGAGAAGGTATTTTGCTCTCTGAAGGTTCTCTCTCCCTGCAGTGGTTTACA
>NW_015243798.1:0-576 GCF_001447785.1 Gekko japonicus | reverse complement strand
TAATTTGTTCTAGGTATAGTACAGCAACTGCAGACATTTAGGGTGTACAGGTGGAACAGAACTAATCAAATTTCACTCTGAACATTGCCCATTCATTAACCTCAGCAGGATAGCTAACACTAATGGAATTACCCCTGACTTTATGATTTGTATCAAGTAGGCTGGAACTGTTTTTGTTTTAATGGCATGTCCGTGATATCTATAGCTCCAATGTGCTTTCAGTTTCCATTTCCCCATGCTTTCTTTAAATTTCCATTTTCCTGAAATAGCAAGGAGTAGGGGAAGGGCAATTAAAGAAGAAGGAGTACCTCAACAGATATATGCACCATCCAAAAAGAACGCTTAGGCTATTTTTCGTGCTGCATGGTGTCTCTGAGTGGTGTTCGTGTGCACAGCATTTCTCTCAAACACACTGCTGGATCATTCTCTTGGTCGAAGCAGAAATTCCCCCTGCTGAGTCATTCTGGTATTGGTCTGATTGCAGGACTGAGCAACTACCTTTGCTTGCACTACTGGTGGAAAATGGGTAGAGATAAAATCAGAGTTTGCGGGCTTCTCCAAGTTCCCCCACCTCAT
>NW_015243797.1:0-577 GCF_001447785.1 Gekko japonicus | reverse complement strand
GTCGAAAAGGAAGCTTATTTTGATTCAGAATTTGTTCACGGGAGTGGCTGAGCAAGGCGCACAAAAGCACATGCAGACACATCCACTAATTGCTGCCAAAGTAAAACACAGACACCCAGAGCCCAGGGGGTGAGAGGAATCATTTGTCCTCTTCCACAATTTAATATTTACCTGCAAGTACATTGGCAAAGGTTATACACATATTAATGTAACTCCCCTTTAGCTCCTGTTGGACCATTGAAATTAAATGCGAAGTTCCGTGTGGTCCTATGCAGAGTTATCTGTTCGTCCCACAAGAACCCAAAGTCACTCATGGGCAAACATGCCTACTCTAAGCATATGCTAACTGCATCTACCCGCAATCATTCCTGTCCCACATGGGACACTTCTGCAGAAGTGATACTCTTTTCCCCAGAACACAGGCAGAAACCCCATCCCTCCAAAACCAGCTGGTGGAAGATAGAGACGGGAGGGGGGCAGGGGGTTGCTATTGGGCTCTGGTCAAGGGGTTTCCCTGGAGGCATCTTCCTGGCCACTGCAGAGGAAAAAAAACAGGATGCTGGACTAGATGGACCCC
>NW_015243796.1:0-576 GCF_001447785.1 Gekko japonicus | reverse complement strand
GGCTCTTCCTATGTTCTTATGTTTTCTTGAGTTGCCACCTCTTCCACCTCAGATGACAAGGGTACCCAAAACAAGGTATCTCAGGATTACCACAGTGGTTGGGTAGGGTGCTGTTATGGTCCCAAGATCTATATGGCTTTAAACATCAGCACCAGCCCCTTGAATTGGGTCCCAAACCATACTGGGAGCCAGTGTAGCTGGGACTGGACTAGACTGGTAAGGTCGCTACAACTTGCTCCAAGTGGGTGTTCTGGCTGCAGCAGTCTGTGCTGATTGTCACTTCTGGACCCTCTTCAAGGACAGCCCCATGTAGATCCCACTGCAGTAATCTAATCTAGATTGGTCTGCCTACATAAGCACCCTATTGCCTTTCCGATGACAGTTTTGTATTCCTTACCCTTTTCCTGCAGTCTAGTTTCCCACTGGCTGACAATGCCACTGAGCATGAACAGAGGGCCTTGCTGTCCTCGCTGAGCAGACACAGCCAAACTTTTCACCTCCAGGATTAGACGGAAGGCATTCCAGGCAAGAAGATGGTACTAAAACAAAAACCATGTTAAAATATTTTCCTTTATT
>NW_015243795.1:0-576 GCF_001447785.1 Gekko japonicus | reverse complement strand
GCAAGTTATAGTTAAAGCCTCACAGATGTAATCTCTTTCAAGATTTGGTCGTTATGTGTGTGAATACTGCTCCACCAACCTTTAACTTCCTAGGCTATTGCCTGCTAGTTTTCTCCCATAGAAAGAGACAGTGTAAGGGACGCCTTCCTAAAATTTGGGGAGGGGTGGCAACCCCCCTTGACTTTTAGAACAGTCCTGAAACAGGGAGTTAACAAGGAGTCTCGTCGAGCACTAGAAGAGTCCGAGGACAGTCAGAGTCTGGAAGAACAACTCGATGCAAGAATGACCCAAAGCTAAGTATATTACAATAATATAAAATAATTAAACTGCTAAAATTTGGTATAAGTAATCCCAAGGGGAGGGAAAATAGTCTCAAGCTAAAGGTTGCCTATAGAAGGGGTCTAATAGTAGTGATATTTGAATCTCCTCCAGGGCGGCTACTTCAAGAAATAAACTTATAGAGGGGGAAAGAAACAAGAGCAAACGGGCAAAAATATTAATCTACTAAGAGGCTAGAATAGATACCTGATACTGCAAATGATCTCTCTTCTTTTTGTGTATTTTTTCTATGCTGGA
>NW_015243794.1:0-577 GCF_001447785.1 Gekko japonicus | reverse complement strand
AGACCAACAAAGTTTTATTCAAAGTACTGGCCCAGGTTCTGTCTCCAGGCCTTAATTTCTGCTGGAATTCCCCAGTGCAGAGGGAAGGCAGAAAAGTGATGTTTGTCAGCCATTTCCCATCCAATTTTAAAATAGCAAATTATTATTTTTAGCTTTGGCTCCTGTACCAAGATCATTTTGTGAAAGATGGAGATGAGCAAGTGGCCTTGAACCGTCTGGCAGGCCAGAACCAGAAGTTATACAACCACAGAAAACCCTGTGGGCTCCTGGTGCCACCTGAACTCCCACTGAACTGGTAACCACAATATTTTTCTTTATGTACCTTTAATCAAGGCAATATACATAAGATTCCCAGGGGATTTCCCATCCAGGATTGTACCTGCTTTAACAGAAACACACTTGTAGTATCGCGTGCTTTCAGACCAGACCATCAACCTCTGGCCACCTCCGGTAACAATGATAACGTATAGTAGAAATTGGGTTGGCAAAGTCCTCATCTGGAAAACTACCATGGTTGTACAGTGACTAAAATGGGCAGGAGACTATTGCTGGAGTCCAATTTGTGACCCTTGGAAGC
>NW_015243793.1:0-576 GCF_001447785.1 Gekko japonicus | reverse complement strand
TTTTACGGCCCATGTGACCGGGACCTTAGTTTATCATATAAAATGAATCTTAATGCCTACAGTAGCAAAGTTGCATAACAACATTCAAAATTCGGAAGCAGGATGCTGGACTAAATGGGCCACTGCTTCGATCCAGCAGGGCTCTTCTTGGCATGTTCTTGTTTGTACTCAGCTTACTTTCTTCTGCTTCTAAATTTCTGGAGGGCATAAACGTTGAGGACTCAAGAGATAAAAGCTCGTAGACCAGCAAGGAGAGGTCTGTTCTCTTGCAGCTGAATCTCTAGGCAAGCCCTTCCGACCTTTCCTTTAGTGTCACCTGAACCAGAATCCCCGGCAGTCCAAGCTGAGAGATTCGCTTGAAAACGCCTGTGACCTCCACGGCCCAGGGCGGGATCTTTGAAGACACGTAGTCCCATCCCAGGCATCCTGACTCAGACATAAGCCTCACTCAGCATAATGGGCTTCCTCCCTAGTAAGTGGGCTCAGGATTGCCGCCTCAAGTCACCAATGAATGGTAATCAGAAGAAGATGGCGCCAACAGGGCTTGGTTTCCCCATGAAATGGATTTCCAGGTCA
>NW_015243792.1:0-576 GCF_001447785.1 Gekko japonicus | reverse complement strand
CTTCTACAGAGAAAGATCACACAAAAAGGTGTTTAGCCCAGTTCTTTCAATCTGAATCTCCTCATGAAGGAAATCTTTCAAATATAATTACTGGAACATTCACTGTCACATGTTTGCTATCCATGCCAATAAACTGTCAGGGAAGGTCTAAGTCATATGAAATCTGAGCTAGGTAGGTATTGTTACAATATATTGATTTGTAAGTAGCTCACTCAGCCCTTTCCTGTAAATGGAATTAATGAAACAAATTTACTAAACATGTTAGAAGGGGAACCCTGCATGGTGGAACATTCAATGCATTTATTTTTAAATGTATGATATGTTTATTTTGCTCTTCCTTCAATGGGAGGTTTATTTGGAGTGTTACTGCTTGATTCTCATAACAATACTGTGAAGTAAGTTATATGGAGAGATAGCATTGTATCTACAGAAGGATATCCACACACACAACTCAACTTTCTTACCTCCTGCAGCAGGCATTTGGGGGTCATTTGGATCTGCAGATGTAAGGAGGAGGCAACCCTTCCATCCATGGGAATGCTGCAGTAGACCCAACCGATAGTGAAATATCCACCT
>NW_015243791.1:0-576 GCF_001447785.1 Gekko japonicus | reverse complement strand
AATGTGTATTTATAGTTTGGATTTTTGACCTGTGAAAAAAAGGAGTCAATGAAATAGAAGGAAAGCTGGCATAACTTATTTTGCTTCTTGCTGTTATGTGTGATGGCTTAGCAGCATGATTGTGTCTGATTGTGTTCTTCTGAATTACTTTGCATAATTATCTTTCTGGGTTATGAAGAGTGCTGTAAGATCATAGTACATCCTGCTTTCATAAGTATCTTGTTACAGACTGATTATCAAATGAAGGTCTTTCCATAATTATCTAACCAAAAATGTATTTTCCATTCTTTGGCATTATTTTTTAGTCAGTGTGGATCAAGCAATGCCTGTACTAAAGTAAAACTATCAAATTAATGATCAAACAGTCCTTGATTCTCCTCCTGCTTTTCTTTGGTGGTAATCTTATGCTTGCAGCTATTTAGATGCTGCACTTGATAAGTTCTTAAAGTTATGTATGCCTGAAGTGGAGAAGCTCACCATCCATGGAGTGTGGTAGCTCAAAAGTACAAAGGTGCAACAGATCATACCTGCACTCGCTTATATGAGCAATGTGGGAAGCACAGCAGCTAGGTGGAG
>NW_015243790.1:0-576 GCF_001447785.1 Gekko japonicus | reverse complement strand
CCAGGAAAATCTGAAACTAGCCCGGGAGGAAGAAACCCTCCTTTTAATGTGTGATTCTTCAGGAACAGACTCTTTTAAACTGGAGGGAGGAGGATGCACACCCTGATGTAGAAGATTCTGGGGAAACGTTATAGTTATGGGACCAGAGTCCCCAAATCCGACAAAAAAAATGCCACTGAATGGATTTTTGCAACCCCAAGAATCATTCCTGGTACAACCCTGGACAGAGTCGCTCCAGTCTTCGTCCACGGATTTCAATGAGCTTAGGCTGTAGTGACTGTACATCGGGCCGAGTTGTTGGTAGCGTTCGACTTTCACGGCTCACGGCTTGCAAAAACATTTGGACTCCTTTCCTCTCCATTGGCCGAGTATCAGAACTAAGGTGGCCAGGTTCCAGCGGCCTGCCTGGTGCCAGGAGTCAAATCTGGCTCAGCGTCTTGGCTCCTCTCTCGGGTTCAGCACCCCTGCGGGGCAGGACCACTTCACCTGGAGATGGTAAGGATGCTGAGATGAGACGTGTGCCCGTTTCCTTACCTATAAAATTGTGCCATAAATGCTAATTGCCAGTTTGGTGTA
>NW_015243789.1:0-577 GCF_001447785.1 Gekko japonicus | reverse complement strand
TCCTCCTCCTCCTCCTCCTCCTTCTTAAGAGAATGTGACCTTCATAGTCACAGTGTGCGTTATTCTCCATAACATTTGTGAAGAGAAGGGCCATGATGTTCTGATGCACTGCTGTGATCCAAGCCCTCTCATGGTCCACTCCCAGCTGAGGGGGAGGGGGAGATTACGAGAGGAATAAAAGAGCCATTTAGCAGAGGGAAAGCATATGCAGAGGATGTTCTTGCGAACTCCATGAGGACGAAACAATTGTAAAGAGTTTTAGATTAGACAGGGGCACTGTGCCAACACTTGAAAAACATTTCTGCCCTTTCAAAATGTCTGTTGAATAAAAGTAAAACGATCCTCTTAAAAACATGAGTTGGGTCGTTCCTTTAACATTCCTTGAACACCCGCAGAATGAAGCCAACTTTCAAGCTTGGGGAGGGCATGGAAACACACAGCGAAGCACCATGCCGCCATCCCCCAACATATTCTTAAGTGCCGGCCTCCAGCCTACATGCCAAACTGATCACTGAAAGCAACAGAGCTGCATGGCTGCACCAATATGTTCATGCTGAGCGGTCGGGTTAGAACGGAT
>NW_015243788.1:0-576 GCF_001447785.1 Gekko japonicus | reverse complement strand
AAACCAGGGGAACAGCAATCTGTAACTACAGTTGAAGGAACTAGACAGGCAAGCCTAACAAGCAACAGAAAGTCTTTTAAGCTAAAATAATGATTAGCAAATAATGCATATTTATATGCTACCTTTTCAGAGCTACACGGGAGCTCATTAGTCCTTGTAATGTGAGCCTATTAATAGATTTTTGTTGCTTCTCAAACAGCCAAGGCATATAAAAGAGGCAGTCTACCTTGCACTTCCCCTCTGAGCTGATGGAGAAGTAGTTTTCGATGTACCGGGCTTGCCAAAATTTTGACAGGATGTGGATATGTACATTGACAAGCATCTGTGTTTACCAGCCGAATTTCTTCTTGCATTTTCATTGGGGGCGGCAGGGGGTGTTCCTGTAGGGAATCTAAGTTAGTCATAAAGATGCAGTGCATACAATCACCGCAGTGCATCTCTTCAGCAACTTACCATGTAAGATAAACACCAAACTTCTCTCAACATTAGTCATAAAATTCTGTAATAGTAGCAACTGGACAAGACACACATCAGTCATGTAATTCCATCACATTCTTCATAGAGATGCTTTAAAAA
>NW_015243787.1:0-576 GCF_001447785.1 Gekko japonicus | reverse complement strand
AACTCACAAAGCCTTTTCCATTGCCATGGCTTCATCTTCATGTTCATTCCCAAAATCTGGCCAGCCAATTAGTAACCTTTAAACCAGTTAGAATTTTACTTTCAGTGTGCTCAGTACAACTATAAAAAGTTCATGGCATGTACTCAAGTCAATCTCAATCTCATATTAATAAGAGTGGGTACAATAATATCCAGGCCTATGGATGTAAATTGTTTTTTAACTGTTTAAACCAGAAAATGGCCATTTGTTAAAATCAGTCATAACTAATCTGAACTGAAAAAAATGAATGACATTTGGTAATAGTTGCTAGTATTGGCATCTAACTATTATTGTAGCATTTTTCTGGCTGGCTGGCTGGTTTAAAGTTCCTGGATATTAAGGGAAGGTGAAGAACAAGGATACAAAGAGTCAGCAGAAATAAGTGAGAGGGGTATCTACCAATCAGCAAAGCTACAAAGTCTTCCAACCAAAAAGAATCATGATTATGATGGATATCTTTCCATATTTTTACATCAATCTGGCTGTTGCCTTACTGGCTTGGAGAGAGCTTTTATTTAATTCTGTAACAGTACAGTA
>NW_015243786.1:0-577 GCF_001447785.1 Gekko japonicus | reverse complement strand
GAAATGAAACTCCATCACCACAGCTATTGTGCAGATGCAAAACTGTTTGGCCACTGTTCAAGGTGGTCAACAGATTGGCCATTCAGCTCACAGGTGATTGCTTTCATACAAAGTATGTTCAGCTATAAAATTCGTTCACCACTTTGCAACAGTAGTGAGTTGGCAAACCCATGTATGTAATATACCATTTCAAATTGCACATGTTAATCTGGTGTGATTGCTGCTCTGTCCTAAATAATTCCTTTCACATGCTAAATAACTCCTTGCAATAATTCCATGGACATAAAAAATGGCCCATCAGGATAAAAGCTAAGATATAACTCTTTTTCTTGTATCCTAGTCCATTAAGAGCAGGGAATTATTTATATATTGATATGTGTTTCATGCCTTCTCCTACTGCTTTTTGTATCTTTCTTCTTGCTGCTGCTTCCTTTACCTTCTGATTCTAACTGCTGTGATGTCAGCACATCCCACTAGTGCCACAGATTTGGGGTGATATGTCGTTAAAAATGGTATACAAGATTTCATGAAATGACTTTGTGGGATTCTGGGAGCCATTTCAGGTTTTCATAGCAGA
>NW_015243785.1:0-577 GCF_001447785.1 Gekko japonicus | reverse complement strand
TGGCATCTCTTATGTTCTTATGTAATATAACAGGGCACTATCATGGAGAAACTTTGATTTCTGTTCCCTACTGGTAGCGTTTCTGTGGGCATCTGGTTGCCACTGCAGAGAACCGGGTGCCGAACTAAATGGACTGTTGGCTTTTCTTTTGTTCTAATAAGCATATATATATATATTTTCTACAGGAGGATTTGGCAGATTGCCCTGTCTGCATAAATCACAGCGAAACTTTCTTTAAATATTTGTCACCGAAATAAATCCAAGACAATTGTCTAATAATACTTTGATAATTACACTATACATTAATCAAAACAGACAACATCATTTTTAATGAATGCCTTTTCTCACCTTTGGAACAGACTTGGAGTGTCTCGCTCACCTTATTAGTCCATAAATATTCTAATTAGGCTCCAACTCTAAAGGAGGATTAGCAATACAAGCATTTTAGACTAGGTACAAAAGAGATACTCCAAACTTCCGTGTCTTGTTGAAGGCTTTCCTGATACTTATAATCATGTAGAAAGGTGAAATTTACATAGCTGTGCCTAATTAGATATGGTTGTAATTAGCAAAAAAA
>NW_015243784.1:0-577 GCF_001447785.1 Gekko japonicus | reverse complement strand
TGGCCCAGGCTAGCCCAATGTTGTTAGATCTCGGAAACTAAGCTCAACTCTGCATATTTTGTTTGGGGTTTCTAAATGTTATTGGGACTTTTCGCATGTGTGCATACCTTCAGTACTCATAGTTATGTCTGAGTGCTACTGGCAGATTGCTTAATTCTACCAGGGTGCCGATGATGACTAGCAGAACATTTATTTTCAAGTTTCATTAGTCCATATTTCTATGATCCCAAGAAAGCATTTATTCTGGACATGTTGCAACACTAAAACAATACAAGAAAGAAAGAACAAACAGAAAACAGAAGAACGTAATGATTGCCTTTAGTGCATTAGTGCATCCAGTCTACCATTTGTTTCGAAGCAGCAGCCAGATTTCTAGAATACTTTTCTTCCAGCATCTATAACTCACAGATATGTTGCCACTGAATATGAAGCCTCTGTTTTGCCATCCTCGTTGGTAAATCAGGATGATTTTTCTCAGGATTTTTATGTCACTTAAGCTAGTGCTCATTAGCATAATTTGTTGTAATGACTTCTGTACCTTAATTATGCATTAACGTTAATTGAGAAGTATTCATCT
>NW_015243783.1:0-577 GCF_001447785.1 Gekko japonicus | reverse complement strand
TATTTCTTAGATGAAGAGCATTGTAATTGACTTTAAACAAGTGTTTTAAGTTAATCGGTATCATAATGCCGAGATGTCTCCATGTTCCCTGGACCCAACTAAACGGACAAAGTTTTTGCAGCAACTCTGTCGTTTCTTGCTTGATGTAAATAGGGTACACCTCAGATTTGTTATAATTTATTTGTAGGCCCGAGATTGTGCCAAAGTCTTGTAACATGCGAAGGATATGTTGGATAGAGCTTGCTGGGTCAGAGACGTATAAAGTCAAATCATCCGCATATAAGTTCGTTTTGTGTTCCAGACCATTAATGTTTATTCCATTGAAATTCTCCGACTGTCGTAGTTTTTCCGCTAGTGGCTCTATTGCAAGAGCGAATATCAATGGAGATAATGGACAGCCCTGTCTCGTTCCTCTCGTAAGGCTGAATGGTGAAGAGCTAAGTCCGTTAACCCTGATCTTGGCTGTGTTATGTGAGTATATAGCTTGTATAACCCTAAGAAAATTACCGCCAAAACCTAGCTTTTTGAAGAGAGATAAAACATAGGGAGTTTCCACAGAGTCAAACGCCTTTTCAAA
>NW_015243782.1:0-577 GCF_001447785.1 Gekko japonicus | reverse complement strand
CACATTTATGGACAGGAACACATGCTTGCATGATGTCTGGGTGACCTGCTGAAACAGGTATGGTTAGATACCATATCTATAAATAAGATCCTCACCATTGCCTCAAGGGGAAAAAAACATTTAGTTTCCCACTTACTTGGGTCTCCTTCTGCATCCAGTAATTTCCCAATCAGCTGTTCATAGGTAGTGCCCACTTTGGCACTGCTGCTGCCTGCTGCTACTGTCAGGTGATACAACCAAGTATCCTTGGGATAAAAAGAGTGATGGTTGAGTGTTGCCGGAAAGGTTATATGATTAACTCTAAAGCATTAAACATGAGGCATGCATTCAAATGTATCCTTTTAATGGGCTTGAGTGATAAAAAGGGCTAATTTGGGCTCTCTGCAGCTCTTACTACATGTTTCTTGATCTCAAGCTACCACAAGGGCCTTTCCACTGAATTCCTATTTTGTACATAAAACGGTGCTTTCATAAGTATCATGGAACAAACCAGGAGATCCAGGCCAGACAGCAAGCTCAGTGATTTTTGTGCATTAGCATGTAGTGCCCCCTACACCTTAGCCCCCAGGCTCTTTTT
>NW_015243781.1:0-577 GCF_001447785.1 Gekko japonicus | reverse complement strand
TTCTTCTTCTTCTTCTTCTTCTAGAAAAAGAGGCGGTGACCACAGAGCATCTTTGTGAAGCTGGAGGTGTGAAGAGTGGGCAGAGAGTCCCAGAAATATGGTAACGGTCCCCTTCCTCACCCCCACCGGAGTTCTAGGTTTGTAATTGATGTTAACTGGCAAGGAGCCAGTCCCAGCAAGGGTTCGGTCTTGAAAGGACAAAACCCTCATTACTCGGTGCGCTCAGAATTCTCCTAAGGTGCGCCGGGGTCTCTCAGTCTCCGTTGCCATGAGTTAACAGGAATCGCCAGACCTATTTGTCTGAAAGCGTTCCTTGTAAAAGGAAGAAGAAAATGGAAATGGGGGGGAAAGGCCCCCGCTACTACAGAACGGCAATCTACCCAGAGACCGCAGAAGGGGGGATTATTAATTAAAACTAAAATCAAAATTCAACAATGGGGTGTTTGATTGGAAGGTGGCATGAAAGCGCTCCCCTCCCCATTTCTGTGGTGCGGGCTTTTTTTGGTGTGTGTTCAGAAACAAAGGAAGAAATGTGGCTTAAGACCCGTGGTGTCCACTTGGAAACGAAGAGGCTGTT
>NW_015243780.1:0-577 GCF_001447785.1 Gekko japonicus | reverse complement strand
CTCAGGTCAGAGAGAGTCTCTCTTTTCTTCTTCTAGCTCATCGGGGAAATGCCGCCCTCAACTTATTTCATGTACAGTTGTCCTTTTCTCCGGCAGGCTCCCGGGCTGCTTCCTCTAGTAGCCTGTCATCGCTGGACAAGGTCCTCTGGGAGTACGTCCCGACAGTCTACAATGTAACTCAGGAACGCTTGGATGCCCTTCGCAACTCCAAACAGGGCCAGGAGATCAGGTGGGTAAGCCAGGCTCTGCCACCGTGGATCCGGTGGCATGGAGCCTTCATGGGTCAGACTGACCCAGAGCGTGTCTGGCGTCACTGCCCTATCTGAAACCCGTGTTGACCTTGATAATGCAAACACCCCTCAGTTCTGGCATGGAAGACTTCTCCCCCCCCCTTAAGCAAACACATAATATGTGCGTGTACACCCCCTCCCCCAAATGCCCCATACTTGACCAACGTGTTCATTCAAAAGGCTATAAAAATGGCTAGTAGATTTAAGGTGTTTCCTCACCACTGAAAATGCTGAAAGTTAGTAAATGTTAGTTAAGGTAGCCAAAGGTCGGTCCTTCCTTCCTTCCT
>NW_015243779.1:0-577 GCF_001447785.1 Gekko japonicus | reverse complement strand
CTTCTCTTCCTGTAACAACATCTCTGCTGGCTCCAAATACAGCACTTTTGCAGAGAGGTATTCAGCTTTTAAAAAAATCATGTCCCTAACTTGTTGATCAAGATACATGTTTGTCTCTTTAAAGCCAATCCATTTTGCTAGTGAGGCCGTTTCAACATGGGGTTATGTGCCCTGGGTTCCATGTAGTTGGGAAGTGCCCCCCCCAGAATTGTGCATCTCCCAGGGGTTCCATGGCTTTTCCCCATCTTTCCTAAGCCTGTTTTACCGTGAAGTTTTGGGAAATATTACAGTAAAGCCTGGATGGCTGCCTTGTGGATGGGGAAGTTTGGATTTTCCTGGTCCTTTCTCCTATTCTAGTCCCCACGGTAGCCATCACCAGGTTTTCAGGTTTTCTGAATTCCCTGCTTTTATTTTGGGGGAAAAGTAAGTCTCTAGCCTGTTTTGTTGCAGAGGTATGCCTTTCCCCTTCAATCTCTCCAGCATAAGGAGCTACAGACTTCCCCCCAAAAAATAAGCTGAGAATTCAGAGAACCTGATGCACAGATTGTCATATCATTATAACACTATTCAGTTGGTG
>NW_015243778.1:0-577 GCF_001447785.1 Gekko japonicus | reverse complement strand
TAAGTGCCACTTGGCAACCCTAGCCCAAGCGTGTCTGATCTTAGAAGCTAAGCAGGGTTATAGTTTGGGTGGGAGTCCACCCTGGAAGTTTAGGGTTGCTACTCAGAGGCAGGCAACGGAAAACCATGCTTGTCTAGTGCCTTGAAAACCCTGTGGGCTGTGAGTTGATGGCCCTTTCCAACATCACTTCCAGGCAAGCATGTTTAGGATTGCAGCAAGCAACCCAAGGTATCATTGGAATTAGCCTAAACGATAGCTCAGCTGAAAAAGGAGGAGTCTCTAGTGGAATACCAGTGAGGCTGAAATTTCGCTCTTGGCAAGTTGCTAAATTCACACCGAAGCCTAAATCTCAGTTTCACCAGATCACTACTTGACTTGTGAGAGGTACGCAAATTGGCAGTGAATTGAGATGGATGTGAACATGCAGACAAGAAGTAATATGTTCCAGTTGATAAATCTCAGAACTAGCATAGTGGGGATACTACGTAAGAACTGCCCTTCTGGACAACATGAATGGTCCGTCTGGTCCAGCGTCCTATTACCTTTAGTTCAGAGCAGAGAGTCCAAAGTGCCCCCC
>NW_015243777.1:0-577 GCF_001447785.1 Gekko japonicus | reverse complement strand
AAACAAGGTAAATTTGTATGTTCATTAATATGGCAACAGTACAATATGATTTATCAACACCTTAGCAGATGAGCAGAGATTTAGATGAACTCAGAAGAATGTTGCCTTTGTTTCGCTTTATTCTGTCTTTCCCCAGTGACTGGGATATGACTGAAATACTAGATGGAAAATTACATAAGCTGAGGGATCTATTGATTATGTCTGCTCTGCACAAGCACTCACTGGTGAGCTGTATCAAGGAGATGATACCATTTACAATTACGGCGATTTACTGTACATTGCATCAATACAGAGGTTCAGAGAAGTCTTTCCACAAACTGTGCGTCATTATCTACTGTTAGTAATTGAACTGTGGCAAATCTCTGTCTAAACCTTTCACTAAAATAAAAATCTCATCCCTAAACTGAGATAATGTGTCCTATCCAGTTACATGAAACAAGACAGAAAACCAATGTATTGTTACTGGCACTAGATCTTGTTTAATAGCTTTTACCTCTCTGCAACATAAGATGGCACTAGTTTTCAATTTAATTCCAAGCAAACTCTTTGCAAGTGTTGTACCTGCATGTACTTCACC
>NW_015243776.1:0-577 GCF_001447785.1 Gekko japonicus | reverse complement strand
GTTAGTCTTTAAAAAGATAATATCATGATAACTTCAGCTCAGGAGGGACTGGGAGGTCCCAGCACGTTAGAGGTGCCTCCTGCCAATATTCTAGCACAGCCAAAGCCCCCCCCCCCGGCCAGAGCTTGCAGGGGAGACCTCACCACTGGCCCCTGAAATAACCGCCAGGCTTCTGCCAGGCAAGATGCAAACCTGAGCTTGTAGCTCCCCAGGGGATACTTTCACTCTGCAGGAACAGCAACAGCAGCAGGCCTGGCCCAACCTGGCCCAAAGGAGGTGGTGATCAATTGGCTGTATCCAACCCCATCCTAGAGACAGATAGTGCAAATGTTAATTCTTCTCAGGATCCTGGCCAAGGCACAGTGCAACTGCTGGAACATAACACCTGCCAGCAGGGCAGCTGAGCCTGATTACTTCCCAGCCTATATAGGCTGAGGCTTGGGAAGACTGTCTTACTGGATCAACTGCGTCTGCTAGCTGCAAGCCTGTGTTGTGGCTCCCATTCCTCACCTCTAGTTCCTGTTGACGATTTCAAGCCTTGCTACCTAGACCAGAGGGCAGTGTTCCCTCTAAGCTG
>NW_015243775.1:0-577 GCF_001447785.1 Gekko japonicus | reverse complement strand
TTTTTATCACTTGCCTTGCACATTTCCCATTAGAAACGCTCTCCGTGTTCATTGATGATGATAGGTGAGAGGCAGTCAATGTGTTCCCCAGATGTATATTAAGGGAAGCATTGCTAAAAGCCGCACCAAGGGGATAGATGAATATCAAGGAAAGGATTACAGCCCTTGAAAATACTGATTATGCTGCTCTCCGTAAGATATTTTTCTTTAAATCTCCCAGCTCTGCAGAGATTAAGAAGCGTCCACTTGGCTCTCGTACCATGTAATAAATTGAAAAGTCAACATCTGCAAACAACAGTTGCCAGTATCTCCCTGTGTGCATCTCCTGAATGAGGTACCCATCTCTTGCTGAGATGTCGGCGGAAGATCAAAGAGGGCAGTGGTGCTTTGGATCCAGTTGCTTGACCTAAGCTGTCTTCCAAGCTGAACAAGAATAGCGTAAGGGGGCAGAGAGTGTTTCCATCTGTCCATTTGGAGCAGATTTGTACCGGTGAATTCCCAAACCAAATCCACCCTGCGTATATTATGGTCTACCAGGGAATGACGGCCTTCCCTGTTTTCTCAATTCATGGGCTCC
>NW_015243774.1:0-577 GCF_001447785.1 Gekko japonicus | reverse complement strand
CTCCAGGCCCCAGCTGGTGGTTGGCAACCCTACTTCTGCAGACTCCCTGTTGTTGTTTTAATGAATTAATCTTTATTGGGTCTTCTTCCTGTGTAGACAAGAGTGCATGATGCAAACACTGGTACAAGAATATACTGACAGGAGGCTTCGGGTTGGTATGGCAAAGGGTATCTAGAAATATTTCACCAATGGCACAGCAGATTTTGAGTTGTGTCAATTGTGGGAAACTGCTGGGTGCTTTCCTGCTGGTTTATTTGTGCTGATGCTGAGCTGTTATTGCCTACTCAGAGAGACTGTCTGTCCCCATGGCTTCTGCCTTTCACAGTGAGAAAATATGCAAACAATTGCAAGGTCTCAGAAGATGCTTTCACCAGGCTTGAAGTCCCGCAGAGAGGATTGGCTCCAAAGAAGGGATAAACCTGCTGTCCATATGCCAGTGGCAATTCAGAAGCCTATCCAGGGAACACATAAAAAGCTGAAGGGATCAGACCATTCTGTGAGTGGCTGTACCCAGACTAGACCTGGCATATGTATCCTCCTCAGGGGATGGAAGAGACTAGAACCCGGAGTTCGGCAG
>NW_015243773.1:0-577 GCF_001447785.1 Gekko japonicus | reverse complement strand
TGTCACAGAGTGAGATATGAGCTAATGACCTGAAAACCCTTCTAGGAGTCTGAAAATATCTTAAAGGTCAAATAAGGACAACAAGATTAAAACGAGTGGATATAGAAGTGGGCATCAAATAACTGTGGGGAGACCTAGAAGAAATGCTGTGGCTTTTAGAAGCACATTGAAGCAGTATTTATGACAACGGTACGTGTGTTCAGACATGCTTGTGGTCTGTAGGCCAGATCTTATTGCTCTGATCCCACAAGGGAGATCGGCTACACGTGGTAGCAAATGTGCAGGCGGACTGCTAATGCAGATGGAAGCTCTCATTTGGGGTGCCCTTCCAAATTGCCATGCTTAGCCAGGCCCCATTGGACTGATGTGCTATGTGGATGTGGGCTTCCCTCAAGGATCACAATTTGTTGCGCTTGTGATCAGTCATGCGTGCTTGATGAGAGCTGGATGGGACTGCGACTGCAGGTGTCCCAGACATCCCCTTCCTTTTACAGAGGCCCATTAGGGACACCAGACAGAACACCCTGACTCTTTAACAGTCGGGGTGATGGGAGATCAGCAGCAATGCCCTTGTGTC
>NW_015243772.1:0-577 GCF_001447785.1 Gekko japonicus | reverse complement strand
CGAACCCCAAGGTCTTCGGGACCTGACAGTCAGCTTCTCTGCTTCTCTCTACTAAGGACTTGGCCTCGGTAATCCATGCTTGGGTCACCTTGTATGTTCACTACTGTGGTGTGGCTTTACATGGAATTGCCTTTAAGATGATGGCTCAGAAGCTGTAGTTAATGGAGGCTTCAATGACTCTTCTTCTGGCAGAGATGGGCCACAGGGGACATATCTGTATTATCCATTAGCCACCACATTTGCTGCTTATATGCTCCTGGGGACATTTAAAGTGTTGATATTTACCTTTAAAAGCCCATCATAATATGATGCCTGTCTACCTTTTGGAGCACCACCTTTCACAAGGGAGTAGAGCTGTAGTATAATAGAATAGTTCAAGATGGAGAATCTTTTATAAAAGGAACACGATAGCAGTCTGTTCCAAGAATTATTGTGTGTTTTATCCTGCTCTCACTGCACTACTTTTACCATTCCGTTTCCTGCATTATTTATGATAAATCAACTCCGACACCTTTCCCTCTTTGTGTTGTTTTTCTAACTTTGTGATCGTAGTCAATGCTCCCTCTAAGCTGCGGAG
>NW_015243771.1:0-577 GCF_001447785.1 Gekko japonicus | reverse complement strand
ACTGAAAAAGCTACGTGGGGGATCATGAGACCCACATGAGCAGAAACTGTGTGGGACAGGAGTTGCAGTGAGAAAGGAAATCAGACGAGACCAAGAGGGAAAAGTGGTAGGACCCAATCTGAAGATCTTTTGAGTCCTGGGCCCGATCTAGCTTTTAAGATTCTATAGTACAAAGTGTTAATGTTATATTAAAGCTACTGCAAAGTTCGTCGTATGATTCCCTCCCCCCAAGGTCTTCCCACCACCAGTTGGTGGGATGTTATACATGATAAATGCTATGTATATATTTGGCTGTTGTGCTGAACAGCATCCTTCATATCAATAGCTATCCCTTGCCGGGTTCCCATTTTTCACAGTATTGTGTCACTTTTTTTGGTTTATGAAGTCTTTATGGTTTCCCAATGGTGGAGCTAAAAATATCCCTCACGTTATTTTTTTTAACCGACGGAGGCATGAGCCTGAGACATAGCTGCATTAACTACAGCCAGTTGTGGGAGATATGGGCCTCATAGATCATAAGCAAGGCTTTATTGCAAATCTAGAGGAAATTAAGTTTTGAATGACTTATGGTGTTCCT
>NW_015243770.1:0-577 GCF_001447785.1 Gekko japonicus | reverse complement strand
AAATTTTAAAGTACCTTAACAGACATAGTATTCAAGGTATGCTGGCTTGCGGCGTTCCCTCTGAGAATACTGGGGCTCCTGTGGGGGTGGAGACGGCACCAGAGTCGGGCTTGGTGAGTCAGGAACTGCTCTGGAGTCCTGTGAGTCGGGAACAGAGTCTGGAAGGTCCGTAGCCGTCTGTGCAGGGCTTTCCTCTTCCCTGCAATCCGGCTAAATTCTTTCGTGTGTGTTTTTAAATGGTTTCACTTGTTAGTGATTCCTGATTGAATTCTGCCTTTCCGTGAGAGCATCTGCTATTATGTACATGGCTGTAGCATATTGAAAATGAAATGCTGTCACCTTGGAGGAAAATCAAAAGAGTATATGTAAAGGCAATGCTGTTTTAGAACAAATGCTTGGTTCTTTTTACAATCAGAACCCGAAAGCAGCTCTTTGGCTAGGAAAAAAAGAGCTTGGAGATGTTCATTAGCAATTTCAATGTTATTTTCTCCCCTTTCATCCCTTTATGAAGACTAGACCTCCTTCTAGTGGCTGAAGTGGGGATATTTTATAAAACGCTTAAAGCAGTGGGATTACA
>NW_015243769.1:0-577 GCF_001447785.1 Gekko japonicus | reverse complement strand
CACTGGGCAAACCTAGGCAATTGCCTAGAGTACCAGATTTTGAGGGTGCCCCAAAAGGTGAGACTTCTCTGATGGCTTGAAGAGAAGCTTGGCATTTACTGTCTTCTTGAATCCCCATATCTGTTGTTTGTGGTCTTCTATAGCTACCATCATGGAACACAGAGGGCTTTTGGAATGCTTATCCATTTTTAAATTGTTCATTCTGAATGCCCAGTTAAGTAAGAAATTCCTTCTAGACCTCACTTTTCTTTCTGTTGAATGGGGGGCACCAAAGTCATACATAGTTTAGGGCACCAAAAAACCTTGGACTGGCTCTAACCAAGATGGAGGATGGGGTATATCTGTATGCCACTGCTTATGGACTATGCTGCACAATAGAATGTCCCTATCTAATACTTTTTGACAAATGTCATAAATTGGTCACCACTGTCAAAGATCATATAGAGCTATGGTATTAACTAAAGTTAACAACAGAAGTTCAAAAGGAAATTAAAAAGGACATCGGTTTTAATCCCATTTATCACTATAACTCATCCTTTAACACTTTTTTCAAAGAGATTAATACCTGATAACAAAA
>NW_015243768.1:0-577 GCF_001447785.1 Gekko japonicus | reverse complement strand
AATACATTATGCAACGTTTTGTTGCAGGTCCCCTCTTGTGATTCTATGATTCTAAAGTTCATAGAAGCAAAAGCAGGACAGCTGGTCGGCGCAGAGGGGGACTGAAGTGTAAAGGAACAGAAACCCATCAATACCCCATTTTCCTCGAGGCCAAAAGGCTTTCCCCCCCTCTACTGCATTCTGTGCCGAAAAGATTAGAGGGAAGTGCAAAGACAGAGAGTCCTCCAGTTTGAGCGGTGACCCTTCTGCTTTGAGCAGCCAATCGCCTGTAAGCGGCTCCTGGCTCAGCTCATTAGGCCGGGAAAAGAGCCACCGCAAAGGACATCTTAAAAACCACATCCCGGAACATTCATTTCCTGTTCCAGTGATTCCATAGCAGTCACACGAGGAATGATCGATGCTCGTCATCCCAGGCATTCCCTGGTGATTCAGTTCCTGGCTTTGTATTTAGGCACCTCGATCCAAAAGGCACTGTATGGAAACTAAGTTTCCTGGTCACAAGTTAAGGACTAGAATGTATACCCGACTTCTGCTCGTCTCCTCACATGACATGAACATACCTGAAGCTGCCTTATAC
>NW_015243767.1:0-577 GCF_001447785.1 Gekko japonicus | reverse complement strand
CTGGATGGCCAGCAACAGGGCATAGAGGCAATTGGGAAGGTTCCTGTGGGCCACTGCCATGGAGGTTCATTGGCTGCCAGGGATACCAACTCTGTTGTGTGAGATTCCTGGAGATACGGGGGCAGAGCCTAGGGCGGGCGGAGTTTGAAGAGAGGAGGGAGCTCAGTAGATATATGATTCCACAGATTCTACCTTCTGAGGCAGCCCTGTCCTCCAAGGGAGCTGACCTCTAGAGTCTGCAGATTTGGGCCCGTCTTAGTGCTTTCCCTGTCATCGTCTGTGCCCTGCGGTGTGTTTTCAGCTTCATTGCCTCAGCGACACGGTGTTCCCAGAGACACGCCGTGCTCCACGTTTCCCCGTCTGAGCGGCTGGCTCTGTCCACTTTTTCTAGACATTAAGAGGTGACGCCGCAGCCGTGGGTCTTGCCCTGGTTGTGCGGAGCTCCCTGGTGCCGGGCAGGGTTTGGCGTGCCGGCTTCCCTGGCGGGGAGGAAGGAAGGAAGGCAGACGGAAGAGATTGTCTTTCTCTTGGCTCCGGCTTGACCTCTCGGCCAGCCTATTGTCCTTGTTTTCCACAC
>NW_015243766.1:0-577 GCF_001447785.1 Gekko japonicus | reverse complement strand
TTAATTATCCTGAGGTGTGTCTGAATTGTTAACCTGATGTGGTATGTGCATTTTTGTGACTATATGGCCCCGTTAAAACAGTAAAGGATAATCCACTGATAGGTATGCTTACTTCACTACAAAGAATCACAAAGACTTTATTTTATCAGAAACAGTTGTTTTAACTGAGCCACATTTCAGTGTTGGATTATTTTGTTAGGTTTTCGAATATAAATGTCAGCATTCTTTCAGAAGTTTATTCTGTACCACGTTAGATTTTCTACCGTATTCCTGGGATGTGGTGAAATAGCTGTCTTTACTAACTACTATCCTATTAGCTTTTGGGGGGGATGGCATACTGTTGACAGGGTGACACTAATAGATGCTTGAGTCATAGCATTACACTCTCCGTCTGTCTCATTGTGGTTTCTCCCTCTGACTGTTCCAAGTGAAACCTCATCACTTTTCCCGGCTGGTGTGCGCTACTGTGATCTAGAATGAGAAGATGGTGAGAGGAAGAAGTTGGGAGGTTTCTGGTTGTGGTTGTAGCCCCAAAAGGGATAGAAAGGCATTTTTGCCCACCCAACCCCTACCCCAT
>NW_015243765.1:0-577 GCF_001447785.1 Gekko japonicus | reverse complement strand
GATGCTGACTTGTCTTTATTTGACCAGCTAACAATTTATGCTTTATAAGGTAATTGTAGAAATATAGTTACAGTTAAGGTTTTGCTGCTAATTAGAAAGGAAACAAAAAGAAGTCCAGAAGAAAAGTCTGCATCCCTCTTGAAAAACTAGTATGTACTTTCAAAGACTAACAAAAGTATTTAATAAACAAAATAAAGTGTGTAGAAACCATAATTCAAGTAATATGAAGTCTCTTTTTGCAGAATTAGGTATCTCACTTGCATTTCTATAAACTACATAGGTAAAATCCCAACTACATCTTGAGACTTAATGTTATGCCAGATGGGTGAAGCCAAGTGTCAGTTTCTGCATGAAGATACATGTGTGACAGTTAAGGCTGTCACTCAATTAAAGACTGATTGATTACTCACCTGCCTTGGAACAGGCTGAATTTAAATAAATCTCCATTTACCAAAATCCCAATATAGCAGATGTTAGAAGAAAGGTCTACCCTCCTATTTTCTAATTGATATTTTTGTTTCCATACCTTATACCATACTAAAAACATATACCATACCATACCAAAACTCCTTTCATA
>NW_015243764.1:0-577 GCF_001447785.1 Gekko japonicus | reverse complement strand
CCCAGTGGGAAAGTAGGTGGTATTGGTTTCAAGAGGCGAATTCTCCTGGATCATAAAGTAAATGGTTTGTTTTCAACTTAAGTTAATATAATTTTGGATTTAATCTTGGCATTAAACCTAATTTATATAGTTTTGATTCCAATTCTGGCCATTTGCAGATTTATTGCCCTTACAATTGTTGAAAAGAACATCATTTGTACTTTATGGTATATTTTGTCTTTTGTTAAGGAAGATGGTATTTTTAATGTTGATTGTACTTGTGTTTTGGAATTATTGTAGAAAGGTGTTTTTTTAAATTTAACAATAAAAATCCCCCCAATACATTTCCCCACAATTTTGTGAATTCCTGTCCTCACGAACCACTTGGCCAAGGAAGTGGAAGAGTTAGCCACCTGGGAGAAGGCTCCCCAAAACTCTTCCGTCCTTCTGCCATGAATCGCATAAGATAATAGCGCTGTGCTTTAGGGAAGCATCTGTGCTTTTGTGGCACGAGCAGCCATTACACCAATCCCTGCCCTCAACTGAGACCTATTTGCATGCCTAGAAACCACCCTATAAACCTCCCTATAAAAAGTTG
>NW_015243763.1:0-577 GCF_001447785.1 Gekko japonicus | reverse complement strand
GTGGAACAGCTCCATTCTACAGGCCCTGCGAAACAGAAACATCTTTCGGGCATCTTTCTGCATTGCCACAGACTGCATCACTCCATGTTCTACTTTCTGCAGGGAGGATCCTGAGTATATTTTGGCCCTAGTGGGTTGGGAGAACTTGCTGTCACCTTGAGCTGCAGTAAGGTCTAAAGATGTGATCAGTATTATTTTTCAAATCTGGAAGCTGCCATCGGAGTGAGGAGGTAAATTAAGACTGGAGCAGATTTTTCTTTCTTTCATGCTCTTTTCCCCTATATCATTTCCCTGATTTACTTTATCTATTTTACTGCTATTTGCTCAACAGGGAAGCATATACAATTACCTGTGTTTACCTCTGTAAGGCAAATAGAATCTTCAGAGTGTGTATGCGTATAATTTCCATTGGGAAAATGAAACGGTGGAAAACATTAAAACATCCATTCCCCAGTATTGTATCCCTGATCCAATTCCCCTCCCTTCCTCCAGCTGATCTACAGGACAGACCTCCTGTCTCTTGTCTAGAGATAGGCATGAACCAGAAAAATACAGTTTGCTTCATGGTTCGTGGGGT
>NW_015243762.1:0-577 GCF_001447785.1 Gekko japonicus | reverse complement strand
CTACCAGAGCTGAAAGATACTCTACACATACAGTATGTTTTCAAAGAGGTTCAGAAAAAAAATAACCCAACCAGTCTTAACACTTCACTGTTTTTAAATAAGAACAGCACCCAAACCTATTGCCCACCGCAGGATACCTCCTGTCGCTCCCCCCACCAAACCCCCCACCTGCCCTGTTTGTCCAAAGGTTGCTGAATGTTAAACTGCCTCAGGCTTTTTGCCCACTCCCAACATCCCTTTCAGCATTTCAAATGTGACTGGTCCAAGCAGAATGGAGAAGAAAAGAGGGCAGAATCTTCTCCATCATGTCCCATATTGGAACTGGAGTCTCTTTTCTGGTCCCAAAGCCCTTCACTCTATTTCACATTATGCCTTGTAATTGGCTAAAGCACAACAGCAGGTCCATGGCACTGTGAAGAAGCACTAGGGAGACCTGGGTTCAATGCTGGCTCAGCCTTGGGCCAAATCACAACCTCAGAGCGACCACACAGACCCAGCTCCTTTAAGTCAATGATGTTAAGAACGTCATTTTTATAATAATTGAACTGTGAAGATTTATCTTGCTGTAAGCGCATAA
>NW_015243761.1:0-577 GCF_001447785.1 Gekko japonicus | reverse complement strand
TATATTACACACAAACTCCCCCAACTGACTGAATCTGACAAGTGGGCCTGGCTTTCAAAAAATACGGCATTATAAATTCGTTAGTCTGATGCCCCGAGCCCCTTGGTTGTTTGGGCTACAACAGACTGACTTCATTATCCCTCTGGAATAAGTCCATGTGTGTCTGAGCTGCCAAAAATTATGCCACCAACAAACTTTATGATCTGAATTGGTGTATGTATACAAAGATGTTTTGAAGGAATCTGCATAGTACATTGAACTCCTGGGTGCCATAGTATAGAAACTGCTGGAAGGAAGCACAGGGAAGTTTATTCCAGAGGAGTGATAATGGAGATCCTTTTTTGGTACTGCAAAAACAAGGTGCAGAACTGTAGCCACTTGGCAGGGTCAAAACATTGTATACCACAATGGTGAATTTAACTTTAAAAAGTTAACTTGTATGTTAACTACATACAATTTAACTTTTGCATGCTAGAATCTGATGCATCAAAGCACATGACTTAAAATCTCCCTTACAAGGGTGCTGTGTTATTGAAAGCTTTGTGTTAATACCAGTTAGTTTTAAGTATATTTTTAA
>NW_015243760.1:0-577 GCF_001447785.1 Gekko japonicus | reverse complement strand
TTTTTATATATATATATAAGCATTGAGAACTGAAGGTTTGATTAAGGGGGAAAAAATGCAAGGACAAAGGCTGCTAGTGGAAGCTTGTTAGGAAGTTTCTCAAGTACCTCAATCTTCCGCACTGTGAATCGAGCCAGTGTGCAGACTCTGAATTTCAAGAACCCTAACGACCCTATTCCCATCTTAACTACTTTCCAGGTACTTGAACTCTATTTGAAATGAATGTGTTCGACGGCTGTTGACGAACACATCTACATCAACTGTGCATCGGTATATTTCAAACATGGGTAGTCAAGTGGTAACTGTGAGGTCGACCTCTAAAAGTCTTGGTGCCGGGTCTCCAGAAACTCGGTCGAGATGGCATTAATGGGTAGCACTTATTTCGGGTGTTTGCCAGCAGGCTCATTGCCTGAGTGACAGTCCTTGGTGTTACCTTCTGTAAGGGTGTCTTTGCCATCTGAAAAGATCAGCGGCTCCTGTTCACTGCAGCAGCAGCAGCTGAAGCGCGAGCCGTGGAGTGGATGGATTTCATACAGCCCTGTGGATTCTTCCTTTCTGGGGCCACCAATAAGTGAAG
>NW_015243759.1:0-577 GCF_001447785.1 Gekko japonicus | reverse complement strand
GCTTATTTACTCTGCAATTTACAAAACAATCAACAAGAACAAGCTGATACACGCCTATTTTTATCACTGGAAGCCCAGCAAGCTGCAAACAGCGCTACTGTCACCTAATACATGCAAAAACAACACGCATCTTGTGGCTCCTTAAAAAATAATAAAACGTTTATCCCACCACAATTTTTTGTGAATTGGAGCCCCCTGCTTCAGATGGAATGTGTGGGTCCTCACTATGCTATAGAGGTCTGTAGGATGTATTCTGAAAACCGCAGGCAAAACACCATGAGGTGCAGGAAGCAGAGGGAGGAATTAAGATCAAGAAAAAATCAAAGATTGTTCACTCGTTGGGGTAAATTACAACACCTGTAATGGATAGGGAGTCCTCGCTTTTGCTAAGATGATTTACCGAGATCAATAGATAAAAATCCCAAGGCCACTTTCACTCTGATAAATGCAAGGTTGGTCCCGTCCCCCCACGAAGACTGTTCACGTCGCGGGAGGCCTGGAATGGCAGGGATTAACCCGCAGTCTGGATGATTAATGGAATGCTGGCGATGGCTATGAATGACCGGGATCTGTTTCC
>NW_015243758.1:0-577 GCF_001447785.1 Gekko japonicus | reverse complement strand
GTACACTACAGAGGGAGAACTGATGATCCACTGAAGCAGCAAAAGTTTGGAAGCTAAGATATTTCCAAACACCAGAGTTGTGGCCACACTGTAGTCAATGAAACAACAATTAGAATTCTTAGAAAAGAAGAGAGATGGGGAAAAGGCTCAGAGGGGATTATGAACATACTCAGGGAGACTTTGGTATGACTGCATTTGAAACCTGGCTCCTTAACTGGGTAAGCCATGAGCAGCAGCCCCAGTCACTTTCCCAGTTACCTAATTGAGCTAATTAGCTAAAGCTAATCTGCTTCACAAAGACACATGGGAGTTCGTTATCACTGGCACCCTGGCTGCACTCTTAGATGGGGGTAGTTTGAACATCAGCAGTCCCATGCATAACCTCAAGGACTCCGAGGAGAGGCAGAATATAACAATATTTCACGTTTAGGAGAAATCCACAAAATGCAAAGCAGTTATTTCACAGAAAATTCTCAACTCTGTATCTTTTGCTATTCATCTTTAGGTTGGGAATCTTCAAAGACAGAAGTATGTTTTAATATAAGCATACACGTTATTTGTAACATTCCCACATGGA
>NW_015243757.1:0-577 GCF_001447785.1 Gekko japonicus | reverse complement strand
CTATGCAATGTGGGAAGAAGCCACTGCTGAGGCTGGAAGCCAGATACTGGAGCCCTAGACCGGGAAGATGCAAGCAGTGGCAGGCATCTGCTCTTCTTCTTTTCCCCTCCTTTGAGGGAATGGGGCTATGACCAGTCAGGGGTCCCCAAGCATGAGACTTGGGGCAGCTGCCCCTATTGCCCTTTGGCTAAGATTGTCCCTGAAATTGGTAGCAGAACTGAGATTTCTTCACCTATGTCTGGCTCTTCTGCCTTTTCCCTTTTGAATAGCATTGGGGAGGTTTTGATGGGGGCAAGGAAGACTAAATTCCTCTCACAAAAAAAGGTCTGTAGCAGCTGCTGCCGTTGCTTACAGTCCCTACAGCAATTGTTGGGGAAGATGTTTCTAAAAATGCTTTGGATGGACTTATTTTCTTACTTTATATCCTCAAATTCTGGCAGGATGGTAAATTTTGGTAACATGGTAAAACCTTTGCAGGATTACAGCTTTAATAGTAGATTTGCTAACTGTCCCACTCTGAACTGATTTAAGATTGATTTAGAGCTTTCCAATTTTTAAAAACAGGATCTTCCCCCCC
>NW_015243756.1:0-577 GCF_001447785.1 Gekko japonicus | reverse complement strand
GATCAGGCCTTTCCTCGACCAACAGAAATTAAAATAAAGCGATGCGTTGTGATCTCGTGCACGTTTACTAGGTAGAATCGCTCATTCTCCCTACAAAAAGTGTGCATAAGAAAGCTGTGGCGGGGCCCAATCCTATTCATGGGGCTGGTGTCAGCATCCCCTGGGGGGCAGCAGTTGCCCAGGCTTCTCCCCTGCCATCTGTCAGCATCTCCCCCTCCATCCCTCTCTTCATTTACTTATTAAAATACTTTATCGCACCTTTCCCATTGGCTCAAGGCATTTTGCAGTTTGCTTGAAGTGCTGCCATTAGAGGAAAGCCTGAGCTGGGCATAGCGGGGGCAGTCCTGGTGGCCCTGGCAGCAGCACTACCAGCTGAATACACCCACTGATGCTGCCAGGAAAAGGATGTGTAGGTGGTGCAGGCAGCTAAGCATGGGTGGTGGTGGGAGGCTGTGAGCAGAAGGATGCACAGGCAGGTGGGGTATCTAGAGGAAGGCATGAGGTGATTGGCAGACAGGAGCCCTCCAAAACCAGCCCTGCCTTTTCATATTCCTGGCTGACACAGCAGGATGCACGA
>NW_015243755.1:0-577 GCF_001447785.1 Gekko japonicus | reverse complement strand
ACAAACTGCGTGTGTGACAGCAGCTCTAGTCTGGTTTGTCTGCTGAGTTCTAGCTGCCTAGTAAAAAGAACCAGCTCTAGCATCCAGGGAATTGGTAGGGAAGTGTTCCTTTCAATCAACAAATGGCTAACATCATTACGCTACAGACAAACTTTTGGGAAGCTCGCGGCATTTGTGGAGTGGTTTGAAATGCTGTGATTTGAGGCACAGGCAGAAATCCGGTGGGTGACTCATCCTCTTGAAAGCGTTCTGGAACTCCTGATGGAGGGGTGCCCAGCTGGGTGGCGAGAGTTATGCCAAGAGCAAAAGCGCTCCTGGCACACAAGTCACCAGCCCACCACGTTTGAAGTTTCTCTCCTGTGGACCATCAAAGGCAAAGTTATTCAGAAGAGATGAAAAGATCACCTGGCCCTGACTTTAGAGCGGCAAGACAGCAATAGATCTAAGCATCGCCGGAACCAATTAAATAGGAAACCAAAAGGTAGAACTTTAAAGCTGGCCCTTTGTAGGGTTTAATTACAGAGACTGAATTTTGGAAGTCCTGCAGAGGTGATGGGCTCCTGTTTAACAATTAATG
>NW_015243754.1:0-577 GCF_001447785.1 Gekko japonicus | reverse complement strand
CTGCCTACCTGCCTGCCGGCCAATCGGGTTGGGCAGCTTCCGGACTCTGCGGCATGGCGGGGGAATTACCTGTGGACCTGAGGACCTGGCGGAAGGGAGAGGACCGCGGCAGTGGGGTCCCGTCTGACGGGGCTGGAGCCGTCTCTCCCGACGGCGGCGGGAGACAACCCTCAGAGGCGGAGGTCTCTTTGGGCAGCGGGGGCCCGCAGACTCTGGGACAGAAGCCCGCCGGGGAACCCGAGGGAGCCCAGGCTTCTCTGCCTTACCTGGCTCCCGGACCTCTCCTGTCAGGAGTGCGGAGCGCGGCTTCCCCCCAGGCCGGGCTGGAAGGAGAGAAGATGGCCGAGACCTGCCTGCCCCTGAGGAAGCGCCGCTATGCCGTGCAGGGGGGCAACGGGGAGGCTCAGGGGCCGCTGGCCGGCAAGGTGCCCAAGACCGAGAACGGGGAGGGGGCGATGGACGCCTGGGGGCCTCCCTGCAATGGCTATTGCCCCTCTTACGTCCCTGTCCGGTTGCCGGCTGCCTATTACCCAGGTAAGAGCCCCGTGGCTGGGATCTGTGCCCGTCTGTGCCCAGC
>NW_015243753.1:0-577 GCF_001447785.1 Gekko japonicus | reverse complement strand
AGCAAGGTCTCTGGCTGCTCTCTGCCCTCACTCTTGACAGTCCTAACCAGGGCTTTTTTCCCTGGGGGAATGTGCTGGAGCAGAGTTCCGGAACTTCTTCGACGAAATTATTTTTTAAATGTTTAGAAGTTCATGAGTTTTCAGTATGCAGATTGAAAACTTCATTTCCCTCTTGAGAATTCCGGCACCTCTTTTTCAGGAAGAAGACTGGCTGCTTCTTGCTGTTCCTCTGGGGATCTTAGGTTGAACAAGATTTAAAAATTTCTCAGGTGGCTGATGCTGGGAAAGACCAGTGGCTCAGTGGCAGAGCATCTGCTTTGCATGCATAAGGTCCTGGTTCAATCCTTGGCAGCTCCAGCATAAGGATTTCAGGCTGATTGATGTGTGAGAAAGTCTAAGTGGTGGACAAGTGGACTGTCAACAGATGCACACCTGTGATTCCATTCTGGGACACCCAGTGCCCAGACATATGGAGAAGGGTCACCAGCCTTTCTCTCACCATTTTCCTGGCTCGGAATGACTGTAGGGGCCTGTTGGGGGAACTTACATGTAGCCCTCAATATTGGCACTGCAGGGC
>NW_015243752.1:0-577 GCF_001447785.1 Gekko japonicus | reverse complement strand
TTTCAGCGTCTTAACCACTTGAGCCATAATTGCCTGCATAAAGTCACCAAACAAGACAAGAAGCTAGTAGTTGCAAGCTGGTCCATTAGCACAAATTATTTCCCTTTCTATGTAACCTGCAGAGAATTATCCTGGTTCCCAGAGATATTTGAGAGGTGCACAGGTGCTGCAGGACAGCAAGAATATGACTCTGCTGCTGCCCAGGGTTCAAAAGAATCATTTTAGCTGTGGTCTCCTCCCAACTGTATCAGAAAGGCACCTGATTTCCAAATGTCCAGGTGAGCATGTAAGACATCGCCACATGCTGGGGATCGCTGACGGAACTGTTCCTCAGACATGGTACAGACATCCTTCCCAGAAAGATCCTGGAATGATTTCCCAATCTGGGGCAAGCGATATTGGTGTTCAGTCCACAAGATCCACTTCTGGACGTTCCCTGGAGTCCAGTCTGCTGGGTCTACAAGACAGGCATAGATATATTCCAGATGCAGCGCATGATGGCTGAAGTATTTATTGTTAGAGAACATGCCTGATATTTGTTTTATGATCTACTTATTGCTATACATGGACTGTGCAT
>NW_015243751.1:0-577 GCF_001447785.1 Gekko japonicus | reverse complement strand
GCCATTTGAGCGGTCCCTTTAAGTGAAAGGGGGAAGCCAAAGGGACCACTCAAATGGCCGCATTGGGGGTGGAACTTCCGGTTTTGCGGGCAACTTCCGGTTTTACCAGAAGTGGCCCGAAAAATGTCATTTTGGGGCGGGATTTCCCACCACTCTAAATCAGGGGATCTCCTTCCTGGACCTGGGGGGGGGGTGATCCCTCTTGCTGACACTCAGCTGGTCAGTGGGCGGAAACCAGACGTCCGAATGGGAGTGACCGCCATCTCTATGTGATGATGTCACTTCTGGTGCAGTGTGGAAGCACTGGAGTCACAGCTCCAACGCTCATCCCACAATTCTGTGGTTTCCATAGAGTTTTGGGGTATATGCTACAGGGTCACGCTGGCATGACGCTAGTGCTTCCGGGTTGTGCTGGAAATGATGTCATTAGGCGCTGAGGGGCCATGGTAAGTACTTGCTTCCCCTCATCTCCCATCAGTTCCCAGGCCATGCGTGGTGCCCGTAATCATGAAAGTCTACGCCGTGTAGAATGCCACAGCCCGTGTAGCATGCCACAGCAAAACACATGTCACAACCA
>NW_015243750.1:0-577 GCF_001447785.1 Gekko japonicus | reverse complement strand
GGACTGACAGGGCTACCTGTCTTCATCTATCAGGGTG
Source organism: Gekko japonicus (assembly GCF_001447785.1). Taxonomy (NCBI): domain Eukaryota; kingdom Metazoa; phylum Chordata; class Lepidosauria; order Squamata; family Gekkonidae; genus Gekko; species Gekko japonicus. The sequence continues at coordinate 540 of NW_015243750.1, read as the reverse complement.
AGTCATGTCAATAGACCAGAGCTGGCTCCATCATCTCCCAGCAAACACCTATCGGGGAAAGCAGCTCCAGGCGAGGGGCAGGCGACCTGGCGGAGAGGCCGAGAAGACCCTCCTGGGCGACACACCAAACAGGTCCCGCGATCGAGCGCCGACTGGGAGACGAGGGACCACCTGGGTTCCTGTGCCTGCTCAGGGGGGCTAGAAGGGGCGGAGCTAGGCAAACCAGCCTGCCCCCTGCAAGCCAATCAGAAGCAAGCCCTTCCATTCAACTGGGGTGCAACTAATTTCCTGTTGCTGCCAGTTCTTGGGTTTGGAAAGAGAAAGAGGACTTTTTCCTGTCTCCGCGTCTCCACACGTAAGCCTGGCTGCAGTGTCTTTCTGGGGCAAGAGAGTGCCCCTATGGCGACTTTAAAATTATGTGGCTGTCATTATTCTAGATCTGCCGTCGCAAAATGGTACCTGCGGATGGTGCTATCTGAGTGAGTGGCACGAGGTGGTAAGCTGGAGTGGAACCAAGGCTCCCTCTAAGCTGTGCAGTCT
>NW_015243749.1:0-577 GCF_001447785.1 Gekko japonicus | reverse complement strand
AGCTAGAAACACAAATGGAAATAAATTTTTATTTTTAGAAATAAACTAGCAAAATAGGCAACGCCAAATGGAGTATTCACACAGATTAAAAGATTTGCTTAATCAAATTGTGATGGGAGTTCATATAAGGGATATGCAATCATTTTTGGTTTGTAACTTGCACATTTCTTTTTTGTTTATCTAGAGAGTAAAAAAGTTTGATGTGCTGCTGATGGTGTGGAAGACATTGGAATACCTTTGTGGTGTCATAACAAAGGTCCATCTAATCCAGCATTCTGCAACCAACCAAATGCCCCTAGAAGTTCACAAGAGGGGTATGAATGAAAGTATCAAGTCCTTTCCTGGTATTTGGAGGTATATGGACTCTAACCATTATAGTTACTAGCTAGCTTCATAAACATCTCAAATCACCTTAGTGAGCCAGCATCCAGTGAAAGGAAGAAGTGGTTCGAGGAAGTTGTAGGGAATTAATTTACCAAATCGCTTTCTCAAAAGTGTAGAATATTGATACTTTATTGGGGGGGAGGATCTTGTAATGTTTCAAAATGTTTCAAGAGCCAACGTGGTACAGTGGTTA
>NW_015243748.1:0-577 GCF_001447785.1 Gekko japonicus | reverse complement strand
GAGATACATGCACAAAAATATTTGGGTCCAGCAGAATGAGTGGGGTCTGCACCATCAGGTGAGTGGTGACACTCTCTCCTCCCAAGTGAGTATGTTGTCATTCACTATGCAAAAATGTTAATGGATCCCTCTTGCTTATACACTTTTCACCAGGTCTTCCCCGCTTCATATGTGGTCAGTTTTGTATTTTGGTATGAGTCAGGCTAAAAAGAGAACCCCAAATCTTGTCAGTGCTGGGCATGTTTTAGTTCAATCACTGTAGGGAGAAAAACTCTTTTTGCTTTGTTTCTACTGTCAAGCTGTGAAACAGAAAGCAATAAGAGAACATTTCCAGAATGGATCTCTATTTGCATTTCCTGTACACTGGAAACCAAAATAATGTCATGACAAAAATCTAGTGATGATTTTATTGATACTACATACTGCTGGTGCTAAGAATGCACATGGAGCTAAGGTGCCATGCCTCCTGCTTCCCTCTGGGCCATACTACATGTTCATGTTTTTAATGAGTTGGGACCAGGTTCCCTAGACCCATACAGCTACAGCTACGGTTTGTAAGCAGTTTCTTTGCTGCTGA
>NW_015243747.1:0-577 GCF_001447785.1 Gekko japonicus | reverse complement strand
ATGGCACCTAAGAAAAAATGGCCCTTTGTGATCGTGGCAACTTGTTGCATCATTACGGAACTGACACACAAGAGCAAAATGTCCTGTTTTTAGGTATTTCCTCCACAGTGCTGCCCTAGCATGGCAAATCCCTCTGTGGTCATAAGCTTTCCTGCATCTTGTGAATACAGACTGAATTTGCTGTAAGGAATGGCTGGGCTCCGTTTTCTAGATTTTGCTTTGTACTGATTTAGCTGATACATGACAAGCGAGGTTTAAAATGGCTGCCACTGCTTCTAGTGTTTTACAGAGTGGGGGTTACTGCCTCCAAACCACTCTGTACTTGTCTTTGCTCCCTCCTCTGAGCTTTGATCAACTCCGATTGGCTGGCCATCTCTCTGATTTTGTGAAGAGCTGTAGCCTCTATTAACCGCATTCCCTCAGAGAGTCCTTTGTTTAGGATAAGGAAGAATTCCAAGCACCAGTCTATCGCTAAAGAGTTCCTCTTTTTTATCAGCAGATTTACAATATTCAGCCCGTTCATACAAGGCTTTAAGAAATGATGCAACAGTTTTCTCAGATTTCTGTGCATTTGGTA
>NW_015243746.1:0-577 GCF_001447785.1 Gekko japonicus | reverse complement strand
CCACAGCAAGATGGTCACTCCTTTTAACTTCCCCCAGTACTCACCAAGGGTCCTTTGATCTCTTTTGCCTCATCTATTTTCCTCTCAGATGTGGCATCTATTGTACTGAATGTGATGGATGTGTGGATCTCTCTCCCTTCAAATTCTGTCCAACAACAAAACATTAAAGCTAATAAAGAACAGGACCCATACATTCAGGCACCTAAGTCCTGCTCCTCCACTAAATGTTCTTTGCAAGTTGGGACCTGAACGAAAATGGAGGGGAACAGAGCACTGCAATTTCACCTGATCTTGTCCTCCAGCTCTCGTGGACTTGGGCAGGCCAACTTCTTTATCTCTCTCTATTCCCTCCCCCCTCCCCATACCCTTATTGGATGCTAAACTGCTCTCAACATTCCATGCTTCCTAGAGCTTCCTCAGCAGAATAATGCCCCTGCGCCACTGTGGTATAGGATTTCAGAGTAAGATCTTGTTCAGATCCTCACTCTGCCACGGAAGGCTACTGGGTGAACTTGGGCTAGTTGATCTCTCTCAGCCCAATCTATCCAATAGGATTGTTGTTGTGAGAATAAAATGG
>NW_015243745.1:0-577 GCF_001447785.1 Gekko japonicus | reverse complement strand
TAGTTTCGACCATCTTGGTTCCATGATCGGACCAAAACCATAAGTGTTTTGGGACACCTGGTAACACTCCGAGCAGGTTGTCCTTGAAACTGCCATGGAAAAAACATAGTTCAAAATCAAAACACAAGTCTCATCGATCAGACTCGGTGGATCCAACAACACATTTGGCACCAACGGCAGCAAATTCAAAGGAATCAGATCCAGAGACAGGGCTGGAAGCTACCAGACATGAAACTCCTTGCACTCCATCTCCAGTTTGCCCCTCACCACCAAGATCTTCATTGGTGTATGGATTACCACCGGGTCAGCCTCCAAAAGCTTTAATCCCAACTTCTCAATAGGTTCATTCGGGTTCATGACAACAATATCCTTCCTGTCATCCTTCAAAATGCCATCCAGGTTGGTTGGAACCATTGGAACCATGCATGGAATCGATGAGCCACAAGATGGGATGTCCACAAACATCAGGGTACTGGCCCTCCCAGTCAGGACTGGTCAACTACGGTTCTCATGACAAGGAAGAGTGCAAATCCATAGGAAGTTCATGGGTGGCATCGGAACCATCTCCTGATGACAC
>NW_015243744.1:0-577 GCF_001447785.1 Gekko japonicus | reverse complement strand
TTTTTCCGGGCCTTCACATCTCTAGAAGGATGCTCAGCCTTTCCTGAGCCTGCAGGGGCACCTGTGTAATTCTGATGCAGGGAGGCAGGGGCAACCACAAAATTGGCAGCTGTAGAGGACCCGCAAAATGTCTGCCAGAGGAGGCGGGGCCAACCAGAAAACGTCAGGGACTGAGGTTATGCACAACGCTAATAGTGACTCTTCAACATTTCAGGCGGAAGCTCTGTTCGAAGGAGTGCTTTTCATCATGGACAGATTGTTTGAAAATATTTCCTTGCATGCCCAAAGCTGTTCTTCAGTCACACAGTGGAAATCCTCCTGCTGTGGTGGCAGCTGCTGCCAAATCAGGACGACTTCTTCTTCTTCTTCTTTTTTTGATGTCTGCTCAGCCAGTCAGAAGTCCTGCTGGGCAAATGCCCTATCTGGCCCCTCCCACTTTTAAAAAACACCTAATGGTTCCCACGGGCCCCGTGTTGGGGACACTTGCTATGGGGAATTCAAATAGCTTGTGGTTCTTCCTGAAGTTGTCCTGGGGCGGGGTCAGAAAGAAGCATTGTTGTTGTTGTTGTTCAGTCGC
>NW_015243743.1:0-577 GCF_001447785.1 Gekko japonicus | reverse complement strand
CCCCCACAGGCTTAAATATTTCCTCATTCTTCATCATATTACCACTTATGTCCTTGTTATTGCACTTGGGAATAGATACTTTCTATGTTAAACTTCTGCAAATGGCTTGGGAGTGGACAGAGGGATAGCAGTACTACCTGTATCGGACAGTTGTCATGTACCGCTGCTTATCAGTAGGGCTTGATTTATTACTCCAAGGTCAGTTACGGATGCTCACAAGCACAGGTGAAAATCATGTACCCTAAACAGTATATAAGTCCCAGGGGATTGCCACAAAAGCAGACCTCAGCCCAAGCTGAAACTGCAGGGCAGCACTGTACAGTTAGCCAGTTTTAGGAAGAGTTGCCAGCTTCAGGTTGAGAAATACCAGGAGATTTGGGGGTGGATCCTGAGGAGGGTGGGGTTTGGGGAGGGAAGGGACTTCAATGGGGTATAATACCATACAGTCCACCCTCCAAAGTGGCCATTTTCTCCGCATGAATCCCAGGAGACTTCCATACACCACCTAGAGGTTGGCAACCCCTGTTCTAGGGGACCACCCATTGTCATTTTGGAGTTAAAGACAGATTAAGGGATG
>NW_015243742.1:0-577 GCF_001447785.1 Gekko japonicus | reverse complement strand
GCTCTGCTACTGAGCCACGGCCCCACCCCAGGAACAACAACCATAACTATTGTTATTTGTCATCATCCATACTATAAGGAAATGCTAAAATAGCACAGTCAGCTGCCCAGATAAGAGCCTTCTGGACATGCCCTAGGTCAACTGTCTTTTTTCCCTTCTTTTTTCATTGTGCAGGAAGAAATAAGAGAAATAAAGAAATGTGTATAAAGAAATGCTCTGCAGATGGTGCAGGTTTCATTCACACCAGCAACCCCAGCCATTGTGTGAGGGGCTACTCGTGTGAGAAAGGGCAGCAGGATAAACTCCTTTTTCATATGTGGTGCAACTTGATCCTCTACACATTGACTTAGAAGTCAGTCCCAGAGAATTCAGCGGGGCTCACATCCAAGTTCAACCCGTTCAGGATCAACACTTCAGACATACTGGATAATGTGGTTTCCACAGGGCTGGTACTCTAGCCGTGCCCCCTAAACAATGGCTTGGGGTGGCACAATAAGGTTGGGGGCAGGCGGATACAACCAGGGGGGTCAGATTGCTGCTAATCATCAACAGAGCAGGAGAAGATGGGCACTGCCTC
>NW_015243741.1:0-577 GCF_001447785.1 Gekko japonicus | reverse complement strand
AAAATAGCCCTGTTTAAGGTGCTTCCCAGGTATACAGAAACTACATATTTGTAAAAAAAATAAGCCACCCAAAACAAAACAAAACAGGTCTCATGAGAGCTGAATAGACTCCAGAAACACAGAATTTATTGAGAGGTAGTTAAAGGAAGCTGGGGGAGGGGAAATTAGCCTGATCAAACCCCTAAGAGGCTACAGAATCCTGGAGAGGAAGATTGTGGAAGGTTGCTTTTCCAAATGATTCACATCTCCTGAAATGCCTTGTGGGCCCCAACTTGTGATCATTACCAGTTGTTGTGTATGCTTTGTCTAAATATCCAGATAACTTGTAGCTGTTTGGTTATTTATGAAGCTACGTTGAAATAATAGTTAGAAAAATGACTGACATTTAATGAAACCTTCATGTAACTCCCCCCCCCCCCATGGTATATTTTTCATTTATGTTGGCATATTTTCATAGAGGGGTAAAGAGAGACCTGTAAGTAAGTTTTAAAAATCCTTTAATAATTTTTTCCTGTTGGTATCATGATCTATTTTTGTTTCTTAATGTATATTCTGGTGACAAGGCAGGAGGTAAAAG
>NW_015243740.1:0-577 GCF_001447785.1 Gekko japonicus | reverse complement strand
AAATAAATAAATAAATAAATGTATCTTATCTCAGAAATGTCCCTCTCTGGTTCTGTGGCACCTGTGAGGACACCCTGATCCAGCAAATTTTTTGAAGCATGCATCAGCAGTTTCTGCCATTGTTACAGAAAGTAGCAGACAGCAACAAGGAACACTTTTTTGTATCTGTTTATGTGTGTAACCGTACAATCATAATCAGACTTGATTTGAACAGGCTTAAACCACAGTGTGCAGTGTAATTCTCTCCATCCCTAAAGGGACAGAAAGCAACCCCCCTGCAAAGTTATTCCCCGTCATTCCTCTGTCTAGGCTTACTTATGCTGAAAATGTATACAAATGAAATATTTTTGATGGGATTATAAATGTCCGTAGAGTCAGAGTCTACTTTTGTTTATATGCCTATATTGTTTATATATGGTCACCATTTTAACAGCAACACATTTTCACCATGGCAGTTCTACCCAATTATAGCTATGTTATCTTGCGTTATAACTCTGCAGCACTCTGATGACTCACTAAAAATATTCAGGAATGCTAAAGGATCATTTCATAGTATTGGTGACAAACAGGTATTTTT
>NW_015243739.1:0-577 GCF_001447785.1 Gekko japonicus | reverse complement strand
AAAAATGCAACATCTAGCTGCAAAGATGCTGTGCACCAGCAAGCAAAATTGGTGGGGGTATACTTGGCCAGATGTGCTTGGAGCAAACCAAGCTCCAGTAGCACTACCAGAATCTTAGGGATTTGCCTTGGATTCAACTGATGACTGTGCAGGTCCAGGAAGCAGCAATCATGGGCATAAACCAGGGAGTCTCATATTTAGAATGTGTAGAGATCAGGACTATGGTACTTGTGATCCACTACTATGAATGCAGGCCACCATCTATATATTGCAAACAAGAGATATCTCTTGGTTTTGCTACCTGCCTGCTGACCTCAAATACAGGATTGCCAAGCAACTGGCAGATCTATGAAAAGATGACTAGTGGGCTGCACTCCATTTGGTGGGCCACAGACTGTACATACCTGATGTACATGGATTAGCTTGTATACAAAGCTAAGACTTAGATGTGTGAGTGCAAGGGAAAGAAAGGACATCATATATCCTGCCACAGAGTTCAAGAGCATTCCCTAACTTGAAGCACATTAAGTTACCAGATTTCTGCTGAACTTTTTTTTTAAGTACCTGAGGGTACACT
>NW_015243738.1:0-577 GCF_001447785.1 Gekko japonicus | reverse complement strand
AATTGAAAATAATAAATAGATAATAAATAGATAATACAAAGAGGTTTTTTGGGTGAGGGCTTCAAATTTCCTTACCAGAAAGCTGTTGACTGCCATCAAGACTATGGGTTTGATTTAAGGAGTTTCAAGAGGAGTTTCCCCTTGCGCTTCCCTGCTTTTCTATCTTGCCCTTCTTCTTACAGCCTCTTCCACACCTTGAGAAGCCACTTTGGAGGATAGGGACCCTTAAGAATGGTATGGGATGTGACACTGGGGGTTTTCAGGTGGGAAGGGGGAGCTGCAGAAATTATTCTCTCATCTGTTTACAGGAGAATGTGGGATCGACCTGATGTCTAGTTCATGTTTGGCTATTTTCTGAGCTATTCCTTTCCTTTATCAGGACTCCATTGGGACGTGCTCGGGCTTGGTTACGATTGGCACTGATGCAAAAAAAGATGGCGGACTATCTACGATGTCTCATCATTCGAAGAGACCTTCTCAGGTGAGGGCCAGTCTAGAAGCCTGTGAGGAAAATTAAGGTCATTTCCGTATCTGCTGCCATAATAGTATACTTGTGTTGTATTTCAGTATAGTTAGT
>NW_015243737.1:0-577 GCF_001447785.1 Gekko japonicus | reverse complement strand
GATACAAGTCTAATCTCCACTGCAATGCACTGAAAACAGGGACCTGATAGTTGCATACAGTCTGTTTTCAAAGACTGCACAGTTTGCTTCGCACTGTTCCGTCTTGCATGAGACACCTTCCGACCGGCTTGTCTCTTGCAGAAGAATCAGTTCCACCAGCGCCTGACAAGCAGGTGAGCCTTTGACCTGAGCGGGGACGGCTTTCACAAAGCAGAACTTCTGAGAAGTACCAAAAGCCCAGCAACGCAGCACGAACTGCTAGTTGTCAACTTACCCGCTTTCTTTCTTCTAGAAATTTCTTTGTGTTGCTGCTGTTCAGTTCCCTGACACGCCTACAAAAGACAGTTTGACGCTATCAAAAGTGTTTACTTTACAAAATAAAACGGTGAGTCAGAAGAGGGTAGTTTGGACTCTGATGATAACTTTGGTCCAATGATGGCTGGTTGGTGAAGCCAACCCAAATCTGCTTTCATCTTTAGAGCTCCTCAGAATGTTCTAGTACCGGGACTGCTAACTGGTGCCTCCTGTGCAGAATACAAGCATCACGCCAGTTTTATGTTGGAACCCAATTTTGATC
>NW_015243736.1:0-577 GCF_001447785.1 Gekko japonicus | reverse complement strand
CTTGGAACAACCTGAGGTTGGATTGAGCAGTGGTTCCTTGGCGATGGGGGATTGTGAGCCCCAAAGCATGACCTTCTCCACTCAGATTTGGATCTCCAGGTCTGCTGTATGGCTGACTGCACCACAATCCATCCTGTCTACACTGTGCCAGGAGGTGGCTATGTGTCAGCTTGAAAGGAAGAAAGGGATGAGCAACCAAGAAGCTGGAGCCAGCCAACCACCCCCTGTGGTCACAGAAGCATCTGGTGTGCTGATGTCTGTGTCACTCAGTTCTTTTTCTCTTTCCTTTTCTCTTTCCTGACCAGGTTGCGCCTCTTTCAGAAGTTCTCCACTTTTCGGATCTTGGTGTGTGGCGGTGATGGCAGTGTGGGCTGGGTGCTGTCTGAAATCGACTCACTGGGACTGCACAAGCAGGTGAGGATCATTCTGTTCCCCCTCTTTATATTCTGTCTCCATTGGAGATGGTGTTGCTTTCACTAGCAGTGGAAAAACTAGAAGACCTCAGGATTCTGCACCAGAAAAGGCTGATTTCAGTTCCTTAAGCGTGGAAATTTTGCTCCACACTCCCCCCCCCCCC
>NW_015243735.1:0-577 GCF_001447785.1 Gekko japonicus | reverse complement strand
GCTGCTTTAAAATACCCGGCTTTTAAAATGTCATGCATCTCCCAGCCAGGGACTCAAGAGACGAATGCTTTGTACTCACTGACCCCCACGATGAAACAGACGCACACCCACAAAACACCTGGACACCCTAAACTTTCGCCACCTACACAAAGACATTCTTTGCCATCACACAACTGTAACCGTCTCACATTCCTGCACGGCGCACAAACACAACATACACATCCAGGCTAAGCAGAGAGTCGCCCTCATCTGTAAAGCCCAATGGCCACTCGTAAACACAGTCGCCTTTACAGATCACGTAGCGCATAACAACGCTGCACATGTGTGCTTCCCTGTACAGGAAATTTTGCGGTATCATGGCTCTCAAGGGCTCTGGAAGATGGGAGTTACGCATCTGTGCAATTTGGAAGTCAGGAGAGGTGAATCCCATAAAAGATCCTGATTTGTTACACTGACGCTGACACCCTTAAAGCGCATGTCCTTCCACACACATCCTTTCAACACCACAGATAACATGCGGCAGTATGCACACATGAGCAGTTGGCCACAAGCCAAAAATAATGGCATTAAGAAAAAA
>NW_015243734.1:0-577 GCF_001447785.1 Gekko japonicus | reverse complement strand
GTATGCCTTGAATTTGCATTCAGTCCCATGATCATGATTAAATCTCACCTGATTAAGACTCTTTAAACACTAAATTTCTTCAGTCCAGAACACACCGTATTCTGTTCCCACCCTCAACAAGATCCATAAGCTTTCTAACATTTCCTAACTTTAATATTAGATTAGTACAATGCTCTCCTCAACTTTTCAAATTGTTAATGAATCAGTGACCCTTGTTATACCATTCAGAAACCCATTTGACATCTCTCAACTAGTCATTGCACACTGCATAATTACTCTGTTTAATTTTAATCCCATTTTGTATCTATTTGACAGCAGCTCCATCAAATATGAATTTCATTAGCTTTCTGGGGGGGAAATCCCTGCTGTGTCCAATATTAAGTGCACTGCATGTCCTTTATGCTGTTTAAGCTTATCAAAGAAAAATATTCATTGAGTTGGGTATAATCAATCATTGACAAAGCCATTCTGCCAATTATCCATATTCCTACAGGTACTTCTGAACTGATAAATTTATTAATAATGCTATATCTTAAGTCAATACCAACGGTTTAGTCCTGTTTCAGGGCAATCTATT
>NW_015243733.1:0-577 GCF_001447785.1 Gekko japonicus | reverse complement strand
AATGAGTTTGACACCTCTGCTCTAGAAAGCCTGAAGGAATCCAGAAAACGGGGGAGGGTGTACGGGGGAGGTAGGCAAGGCTGAAGGCAAGGGGGAGCTCTGGGTTCCCACCAGTTTCTAGCTTGTTTCTTGTCCCTTGGTGGGTCTCCATCCCTGGCATGTTCAGGCAAGAACCTTTGTGAGTACCAGTCCTAGTGATGTAAAGGAAGGCCAGGGTGAAGGTGTAAAAAGACGAAATAAGGGAGCTAAACAACTATCTGGAGCCTGCTGCTTTACTCTGCTGGAAACTCAAAGGTTTAGTATCCCCCTGCCCCAATGGAGATGTCACATGATTGTTGTGTTGTGTTTCAGTATCAATAGACTGGCAATGTTTCTGCTCCTCATTGCATTTCCCTGAACATTCTATGCCACCATAGTTACTGTGTGTGGTCAGGGACATACCCTAGATGATTGTTTGTGTGAGTCTACACTCTCATTAAAATAGTGAGAAAGTGACCTTCCTTTCTGTTGTACTCACTTCTTGCCTATGGAGCTGTTGACTTGGTTTTTAACATTGGCTGTACCCAGAGAAATAACC
>NW_015243732.1:0-577 GCF_001447785.1 Gekko japonicus | reverse complement strand
TCGAGCAAAGGAAACCTTTACCTTTAATTTACTGGGGTGAGAGAGAAGAAAAAAACATCAAGAGATTGCTTTTAATGTGTCACAGCAGCCAAAGTCAGGCAGGAAATGTGGCTTTTACTGATGGCCTGTCCACATGTCATTTTGGGGTGTAAAAAGATGCACACACCTGATCAAAGCAAGCATGCGTTAAGGATCATAACAACAGCTGAAAAAGTGTGTGTGTTCTATTCCTGATGCGTTTGTCAGGAGACCAATGTATGTATTGGCTTTCTTGCATCTATTAGGGCTACTCATCAGGACATTTTGAATGGTGGAATATGTGGGGCTTTTGGAATTTTGAGAGATTGTCCATAATTAATATGGCTTTCAAGTGCATCTGTTTATTAACAGCAAACCTTCTATCTGTGAGTTTTAAGAGAGGCAGTTGATAGCTCTTTTTAACTTATATATACCATTTTGACTATAGTCCTGCTTCTCATTTGTCACATTATCTCACCTGACATTCCTCGAAACAAACCATAGGCAAGATTTTGACCCACTTGAGACTCTACTTCATATTTGTTTTAGAGCAGAAAAA
>NW_015243731.1:0-582 GCF_001447785.1 Gekko japonicus | reverse complement strand
AGAGTACTTTCCCTATCACAGTTTGGTGTCGTGGTTTAGAGCCAGTTTGGCATAGTGGTTTGGAGCACGGACTCTAATCTGGGAGAGCCGGGTTTGATTCCCCCACTCCTCCCCCACATGCAGCTGCTGGTGTGACCTTGGGCCAGTCACAAGTTCTCTGAGAGCTGTTCCCTCACGGGCAGTCCCCGAAAGAGCTAAAGAGGAGGGTTAACCCTTTCCGCTCTGTGGCTTAGAGAAAATAGGCTGAAAGAAGGCAGTCGTGCCTCTGTCTCTGCTTGTCATTGAAAGCGGCTTGTCTCTGCGACAGGCAACACCTGTGCAGAGAATGGACACTGCTGCTACGATTTCAGGGACTCTGTTCCGTCTGGCACTGTACTGAAGCCCCCGATGCACGCGCGCTCATTCTGATTAATGCATTCGCAGTTATGCATTCAGTTTCGTCCACTTGTTTCAGATTTTTTTCCTCGACACCCCTTGCTTTGGGTCTCTCCGCAGCGCAGCGTTTAAAATTTTTTCCTTCACCCAGGTTCGTGTCCCAAAGAAGCATTTGCCGGTTCAAAATATTTGCTCTCTATGTCATTC
>NW_015243730.1:0-577 GCF_001447785.1 Gekko japonicus | reverse complement strand
AGCAAGTTTGTGCACTCTGGCTTTAAACTAATTATGAAACCCCTACCAGAGTAAAATAAACAAGGACATTACACCTATACTGGCTCCATGTTTCCTGATTCTATTTTCCTACTAGACATGTGAAGATAATCTGCTACGTTCAAGGCATATTTCAGCCACAAGTTCAGATACACTGCTGAAGACACTACAATATGCCTCAGTAAGTCTGTTCAATGTAAACAGCAATGGAAAACATACAGACTGTATGTTTAATAGCTATATAAGGAATGATAGAAGAGAAATTTAGGGTTGCTAGTAAATGTATGATAAACAGGAATTGTAAGAAATCCAAATGTAAACTATATTTATATTTGATTTAGCAAGCTCTCCTAGTTGATTTACATTTTAAATGTTTCTGAAGCTACTACAAAATATGGCACATGATCCAGCAACCTTTCCAGGCATGATAAGTGTTTAGATTCTGGTAATACCTATGGTAATACCTATGATGCCTCAAGCTTGGACAAAGATGGAAACTGTGACCAGAACCCAAGTAATCATATAAGGTGCACCCAAAACAGCTTACAATTGCCTTCTC
>NW_015243729.1:0-577 GCF_001447785.1 Gekko japonicus | reverse complement strand
ACTTCACCTGTTCTCACACACAGGCATTTACTCACTGCAAGCATATACATCACCTTACGCTGTTTACATTCCTTGTGGCTAAACACAGACAAGCCTGCGTTTCTTTACATTCGCCTAAGATAAATCCTTTCCTCTCACTCACACACGCACGCCCAGGCAGCGCGGCTAGAGATATTATAAAGGGCCGGCTGCCTATTCTGCGCTGTCACGTCGGCCTGTCAGTCGGCGGGTAATTAATGCGAACTGCAGGTCCGGCGCCCCACCGGAGTCGTATATCACTGCCAGCTCTGGCGCGGCAAAGCAACCCCTTTTACCCAAGCCCTGTTATTAGGGGAATTTTCTATGTATTAGCTGTTGATGCACATTAATACATTAAAAATGTCAGTGGTGGAGGCCAGCTAATTGTCTGATTTAAATGTCTATTTGTCAGTGCGCGGCTCAGGTGGGCATGAGCCGAATCGGGAATGAGGCACGGAACCTGTCTGCGAGCGGGGAGTGGGTCTCACCGGAGGCGGGGGGGGGGTCTGATCCATGGCAGAGACACGCGGTCCGGAGTGTTTGCGTTTCTCCTTGGCTG
>NW_015243728.1:0-577 GCF_001447785.1 Gekko japonicus | reverse complement strand
GCACCCAAGCCTTGATAAAACACTGGGGGGGGGGGAAGCCATCACGAATATTGTTGTGTGGAGAATCATGTCAAGGTTCTTTTCGTGCAGAAAGCCAAGGCTTTTTCTAGAGAAACACACATATTTGCAGCAGACCTCAAGTGAAAAAACAGCCCAATTTCCTCCGCCAGGCACAATATTCAGCAATTCTCACTGGTGTGGAAGCAGCTGCTGCCCGGCCATCTGATTCAAACTTTAAGTGAAATATTGATCTAGCAAGGGGTTTGAGTGATTCAATTACGGTACGCTTGAATACTTACCACATTTATTTCCTTAGCTTTGCCAATTAATGGAGTAAATAAATGAATCAGATAAATAAACAAGATTGTAACTGCTCCATCAAAAATCAGGCACTGGATTCTCTTGGGAGCCCTTCAGGATGGATCCTGCGCTATTCAGTCAGGGTGGGAGGAGGCTCTCGCTTCTCTGGTCCTTCACGGGGCGTTTCCATATTCTCATTTTTTTTCTCACTTGTAAATTCCTGTTGCTCCTGGGTTGCTTTTTTTTAGTTCCCACATGTATTTTGCTCCCTCTAGTG
>NW_015243727.1:0-577 GCF_001447785.1 Gekko japonicus | reverse complement strand
AGGTAAAGTAGGATTAAGGTAAAGTAGGTCTAGTGCCTGGTGAAACCTGATATGCAGATCCAGTTAGAAAAGTATAGGGGTATATCTGAATTATCTAAGATCTGTAAGGTGTGGGACATGCTGATATATTTTCCCCTATGGTGAGAGAGAAATGACGGGTCCTTGTTAAAGCCTGGCTGGGAGACAGTATTAACCTTCATGATGTATACTCATTCAGCAGTTTCCTCTTGGATTCTCTCTTTGATGCTCTTCGGTAGAATTTCAGGATTTATAGGATTTCACTATAAGAACACTAGATCCTTCCCACGTGTGTCTCCCCTATCCTATACTTGTCCCTTGGTTATTTTGACTCTAAGATTTTATATTTATTCCTGATTAAACGGTTTGGTTGATCTTGGCTCAGTGCTCCAGGCTGTCAAGATAATTCTGAATCCTGTTTTCTTTGGCCCTGGCTATTCCTCCCAATTCTGTGTCATCTGCAGATCTGATAAACAACTCCTCACCGCCTTTATCCAAGTCATTTTTTAAAAATAACGAACCACAGGGGCCCGCAGCACCTTGTGCGAGATCGCCCTCC
>NW_015243726.1:0-577 GCF_001447785.1 Gekko japonicus | reverse complement strand
CCAATGTTATTAAAAAGAACATGCAAGGTAATCTTGTTTCTTCCAAAAGCACATAGCAGCTTACATGATTTGATAATAGCTTCTAAACACACCGGAGCGCCTCCATTCGGAGTCACCGTAAGACCTCCGTTATCCCCCCACCTCTCACATTTGTCTCATTCAGGCTATTCCTTAATCTCTTTCTGTGATTATTCTGTCTTAAAAGCAGGTGTGTGCTCCCAACCCCCAGCCTGACCCCAAATACTTTATAACCAGACACATTGTCCCTCGCTTATCCCAAGCATCCGGGCTTTGTGGAGTCAGCTCCTCGGACTGGACACTTTGACATGTCAACAAACTCTCAGGATCCAGAAGAACCTGTGAAAGAGCATTAGAAGTTCCCCCCAGTGGATCAGGCCAAATGTTCTTCGAGTCCAGGGATAGGCCTGCTTTAGGGTTAGGGTGAGGCCAGCCGACCTACTTACTATCTTGGATGGGAAGATCTCATTTAACATTTCAATTGTGTTTCATTAACAGAAAATAATTGCTGGATTCGAGTCCAGCAACACCTTAAGAACATAAGAAAAGTCCTGCTGGA
>NW_015243725.1:0-577 GCF_001447785.1 Gekko japonicus | reverse complement strand
AACCAACCTACATTGGCAACCTGAAACAGGACAGTCCCAGGAATGCTGTTATGGAGATTCCTTACATGTCATCTCAACAAACAAAGGATGCAGTAGCATCACTTGTCTGCCAGTGAGTGGACGATTTGTTTTCTTTGAATTCCTTGGAACTCAATTCAACTCTGGCTCTTGAGTGACGCTTCTGAATGCTGAACAGAAAAGGGTTCAAAAGAAAACAGACTAGGAGAAGTACCTTCAGTGACAACTAGGAGGCTCTCCGTCTTCTCCTTTTCAAAGCGAGTGTCCATCTCCTCCTGGGAGGCCTCCTCGTCCTCCTTCTCTGCCTGCAGCCTCCTCATTCTGTTCATCAGAGCCTCCAGTTCACTTAAAGAATCTGAGATCTAAAATGCATCACAAGATACAAGGAGTGCTACAGGCTGGGAGAGTGAAAGCTTCTAAAGTTGTTAGTCAATGAAAGCCTGGCCCCTTGTTAAAGTGTATCAGTGGGGTTTTTTTTAGTTGTATATGTATATATGCCTGGTGTTATTTTGATTATGAACTGAAACAGGTAAGTGGAGGGAAAAAAGAGGCTGAGAGA
>NW_015243724.1:0-577 GCF_001447785.1 Gekko japonicus | reverse complement strand
GAACTCTCCACCCCCTTTCCAAACTGCCGCCGTACAAAAGCCAAGCAACCCGCCAAATCACAGTTTGTTTGCATGGGGCACAGAATGTTGCTCCTGTGTTCTCAGAGACACCACCCAGGGTGGCTGGAAGAACTCTTTCTTCTCCTTACAGGATGCATTTTCTTACAGTGAATGTCAAAGCTGACTTTCAGTGATCAATGATTATACAGCTGTACTTGGCATCTCGTATCTGTTGTTCCCTTGATGGAGATCCTAATTAGAGCCGGGTTCCTCAGTGGGCTGGAAGTAAGTGCAGCGAAGCCCTCCCTTCTCTGTGGCAAGTTGTTCTGAACTTCCCACTGCCTCTCAGCCGGCACTGGGTGGCTGTCCAACAGCATTTCGACATCTCCTGCAACGCTTATTTCACAAGTGCGGGTTTCAACTGGCTTCCTGCAGCAGTGTCTCGAAACTTCCTATGGCTAACGTGAATCAAGAGATGCCGGAAGGGAGGAAAGAATCCAAGCAAACCCACTTCTCTCTTATCGGATGAAGACGGCGGTCATGATTAAAGGGGACAGTTTAAGGCAGGGGTGTCAAA
>NW_015243723.1:0-577 GCF_001447785.1 Gekko japonicus | reverse complement strand
CACTTAACCACTGCACCAAACTGGAGGGGCACCAAAGGAACAGGAGGGGCAGTAGATGTCATAGGTCAATGGCCAAAGGACAGGGGAGGAGCAGGAGGACTGATGTGGAGGCATATGCTTGCAGGGGATTCAGACAGCAAGGGAACAACAGGTGAGTCCCTTCGGAGGGAAAGTGCTGGTGGCCTACAGCAGACTACTGCAGAGCGGCAGACCAGGCTTGGGCTATCCAGCGTAGGCTTGAAACAGTACAAGCTGCAGGGGGCCTTGGGGTTGTATGGGCCTGGTTCAATGCCTCCAGTCCCTCCTCCATTACATCCATGTTGGAAGGTGATGAGGACCCACCTGGTATCCACCTTTCACAAAAGATCAAGGTTAGGATACTGGACAGCTTCTATGTTTATTTCTTCACCTTATTGAAGCCTGATGGATATGAGGGCTGGACGGGAAGGGCCATGAAAAAGAACAGAAGGGGCAGCAAAAAGAGTGGCAATTTGGCCATCTTGCATCCTAGCCATTGGGAGATGGCCCTCTGAGGTGTCCAGGACTTACATCCAATCACACCTGGCTGCTGATTTTT
>NW_015243722.1:0-577 GCF_001447785.1 Gekko japonicus | reverse complement strand
ATTGGCTTCTCTTATGTTCTTAAGCTTTGGAGGGACATAGCCCCTTTCATCATTTGCATGAAGCACTACCCTTGCCTGTATACTTTTGTGCCACTAAGCTGCAGCCAACGTATGGTGACCCCAGCCAGGGGTTTCCAAGGCATGTGAGAGGAAGCAGAGGGGTTTTGCTATTGCCCCCCTCTGCAGAGTCTTCGTTGGTGGTCCCCCATCAAAGTACCGACCTTGGTTAGCTTCTGAGATACGATGAGATCGAGCTATGTCATATCACTCCACATCCTGTGCTACCCTTACGTGGCAGATTATACGCTACATGAGTGGACTTGGCCCCTTGTTAGTAGAGTGGGATACAAAGTCCGTGACAAGCAAGCATTCCCAGTTGGAATGTCCCTATGCAAAGCTGAAATGTAGGAAAGAGAAGTGAAGTGACCATTCGCAACACCGGTCCATGGTGACGTTGCAATCTTCCAGCTTGGCTACAATGACATCTGACATCAATGAGTAGAGAAGTCACTAATCTGCATTAGGACTCAGTTTGCCGATAAATTCCCAACTGGCAATTTCGTACCGGCATCTCCCT
>NW_015243721.1:0-577 GCF_001447785.1 Gekko japonicus | reverse complement strand
CAATGGGGATTCAAACGTTTATCGGCTAGATCGCCCCTCTGATTTTTAAAATGCTAGACGAAACACACGAAAGAGACAGGGAGCTGCAGGAGGCCACATGGCACATCTCCAGCCAGGCACACCCTGCCTTTAAATGTCAGGAAGTGAAGAGAGATTTGCAGATAAGGAGCGACTCATAAGGGTTTTATGTGCGCTTTGCTGTTGCGGAAACATCTCTGCCCACAGAGCTCAGAGACAAATGACACAAGAGTTGCAATCTCCCCACATGGGAAAACATCCGTGAAGGTTCCTCATCTGGACCAAGAGACTGTAGCTCGTCCACTGCATTTCCCCATATAAATCACCCCTTGAGCTGCTACGAGCAGGAACGTTGGAGGAAGTGATGACTCCCCCACTAAAAGTAACTCTAATTTCTTTCTATCTTGTGGATTTTTGAGCTCACCCTTCAAGGAAGAAGCTTAGGATGATATACTGGGTTCTTTCTTCACCATGTTATCCTCACGACAACCCTACTGGGTAGGTAGAGTTCAAAGAAAATGAGTAGCCCCAAGGTCACCCACTGAACTTCACAGCAGAG
>NW_015243720.1:0-577 GCF_001447785.1 Gekko japonicus | reverse complement strand
TTAATTTATCAATTTCTGCGATTTCAAGTAGTTTCTGTACAAATTGTTCCCTTGATGGCGTTTTCTCAGATTTCCAATTTTTGGCAAATAAGACCCTAGCTGTAGTTACAATATGAACAATCAAATATTTATCTGATTTTTTGTACATATCCGGGATAATATTTAGTAAAAATAATTCTGATTTAAAAGGTACATTCAGTTCTAGTATTTCTTGTATTATCGCCTGAATCATTGTTCAAAATCTTTTTGCTCTGTAACAACTCCACCACAAATAATAGTAAGTCCTGACATTTTGTTTACATTTCCAGCAAATATTAGATATATTCAGATAACATTTAGCTAGTCTATCTGGTGACATGTGCCATCTATAGAACTTTTTGTATATGTTCTCCTTGAATTAAGTGGCTCTAGTAAATTTTATATTGGTCTTCCAAACTTTGGACCATTGATCCAAGTCAATATTATAGCCTATGTTTTCTGCCCACGTTACCAGAAGGTTTGACTATCTCATCTTGCATTTTATATTCCAATAAAAACCCATACAATTTCTTTATAAGTTTTTCGTCTGTGTATAGCC
>NW_015243719.1:0-577 GCF_001447785.1 Gekko japonicus | reverse complement strand
TGCATCTAGTGCCAAATTTCAGACATACGTAAAGGTACCTACTTAGGCAAAATATTGGTGGATTTTTGAGAGAAATGTAAAAGTTTGGGTAAGAGTAGCAAAAATTTTAAGAGATTTCACATGTTTCTACATTGTATCTCATCCACACAAAGTGGCACACTCTCTTGTGCAATCAACAGACCAAGCAACTTGATGTAGAGAGGAAAAGACATTTTTCATTTCTTACATTTTAACAGTTCCATCACTTATTTTATAACATCAGGCTGTAAACTGTGTCTATGTATACCAGGGGAAGGATTGGAGAGTCCAGAATGTTTATGGAGGGTGTAAATAAGCATGACAGCCGATCTGTAATGAATAAGCAGTAAACTTCTGTACGAACAGAAGTTCAAAGACTTAATTTTTTAAAACATCTGCCATTTTTCCTTTCTGCCGTAAACTCATTGCAGCCTTGCAGATGTCCACCAGGCCAGTCTTTCTCTGTCTCATTAATACAAAATCATTTTCTCTCAGTGCAGGTATAACGCTTACGAGCACACTGCTAAAGGGACCGAGGGCCAGCAGTGGGGATCCACAC
>NW_015243718.1:0-577 GCF_001447785.1 Gekko japonicus | reverse complement strand
CCTCCGCACTTCATGAATAAACTGTTGGAAACTGTGAAACAGTATGAAACAAGAGTATACTGCACTAGCATAATACTTAACAGTGATGGACGTGGAACTGAGAGGAAGAAATTTTTAGCAAGCTCCCGCTTTTATATTCGGTCTGGTGTCAAGGAGCTTGTTTAATGGGGATATTATGATATATGCTGTTGGAAATCTTTCTGACTAGTGGAGAAAAATCTTCTTGTCAGTTCACCGTTGCATGTGGTGGTTGATAGATCATTCACAACATTTAATTATATTGTCATGGTTGAAAGACTCGTGCAAAAGTTGGGCCAACATCTGCGGCAAGTGCTTGTGAAACTAGCAGACCTCATCTCTGGAGAACAGTTCGGGAGGAATGGAATTTACAGGTTTTCAATAAAACGCCATTCACCATACTGTGCTTCTTCATTCTGGTTCAGCCTCCGGATGGAATTGCACACATTAGACAGATGACAAGGTAGTTAATGTTTGTGGATACAGCCTGCTCTGAACCAAATATGTAATCAGCTGTTTGCCATTGGTGTTCAAACATTTTTTGAAGAAGAGAGCAACC
>NW_015243717.1:0-577 GCF_001447785.1 Gekko japonicus | reverse complement strand
CCCTTCACCTCCCCAGCTAGTCTCCCCACCCATGCAATATGGAAGGAGAAAAAAGCAGAACAATCATCTAGAAAAATGATGACGGATGACTAATTTTTGACAGGTGACTGAAACAAATATTCACTGAAGTATGGGAAGCACTATAGCCTCTCAAGTCTTTACAGAAAATCAGGAAAGGTGAAACGTTAAGAACTGGATGGTATCACAAACCAAATGAAACACACTAATAACCATGGCTTGATCAACTTGCAGAGCAGACCTCATGGAACAGGACCTTCCCATTTCCCCCTCCTGACACAGACCACTGAGGTCCTGGAAATTTTGTGCCTGGTGGTCAGTAGACCCTCAGGAACAGCACAGAGATCAAAGCAGGGGACGGAACTGGGAGAGAGGAATCAACAAGAATCACTCCCTTATTTATTTACTTATCATTTAGAATTTCATGCCACCTCTCCAGGGAACCTGAACCTTACAAAATAAAGCATAATAAAATCCTAAAACATTAAAAAATATTAATTAAAACCCAGCATGAAAACCCCAGTCAGAGCATAAAGAAGAAGAGAGAAGAGATTGGATT
>NW_015243716.1:0-577 GCF_001447785.1 Gekko japonicus | reverse complement strand
GGATTAGAAGAACTAATATCTGCTATTGGTCTACTTTAGCAGGGTAGGAAGCATATACCATCACAGAAATCTGCATCATGCAAAAATCAGGAACAGGTGTAGAACAGCTATAGAAGACCAATGAAAAACTGTGAGTATTCCATACTCTAAAATCACCTTAAGTCTGTGTGCTCATTTAAATCGGTACACTACTCAATTTTAGATCTAATTTCAGGTTAAAGTTAATTCGTTGGTAGGGCTGAGACCAAAGAGCCCAGAAATACACACATCCTCTGTTCAAATATATATTTTTATGAAAAAATAAACTTTATGTTCAGTGCTGGCAGATATTTGTATTTTAGAGTGAAACAACTGCGTTTGTCCTCCTAGCAATGAGAGTCATATGAACCTGAAGCTCACAATAATTTCAGTCAATTAATAAATATTTGAAATTCTTACCTAGTAACTAAAGAAGAACTGACAATCATGATGGCCAAAATCTATGCCTAAATGGCAACTTCTGGCCTTTATGATACTTTCCACTTTAAGGGAAGTTACGTCAGACCACTCAAAAATGTTTCCAAAACAAAAAAACCCC
>NW_015243715.1:0-577 GCF_001447785.1 Gekko japonicus | reverse complement strand
GTTCTGCTCTTTGCCAGCCTCTCCTTCCTGGCCATTCACCTGCTCAGCTGACTGATTCCTTGGAGCCTCACAATTCATGGGGTCGGCTGATGATGTCACTGGTGGTTACGACAGCTCCATCGGAACCTTGCTCACCACAATCGCCGCCTTCAACTTGCCCCCACCTTCTTTCACCTCTGCAGGTGTGGAGTGGCCCTTCAGCTTCCTCTTGGCCCTTAATGAACCCCAGACCTTTCTGAGACCTTAAGGTAATGCCTATAAAATGACATGAATAAATCCTGGAAATATGTTAACTGGTATAATTTCACATCAGCTCCACATACTATGTTCAGTTTTACAATAGTCCTGTCAGGAAACTCACTTATTTTACAGAAAGGAAACACAGGATGAATGTTAGAAGCTCACTTGAGACTATGCAGTGAGCCCACTACTCAGTAGGGATGATATCCTACAACTCTCCTCCATTTCAAGTTTAGCATGCTATACTCAGGGAGGGGAAGGGGGGGTCACAAAGTGCAATTCTACTGTTGGTGGATGCCCTGGAAAATTGCTGTTTTTCTAATTGATTTCATATGAG
>NW_015243714.1:0-577 GCF_001447785.1 Gekko japonicus | reverse complement strand
GTAAGCTGCTTTGAGACTCCTGAAGGTAGGGGAAAGTAGGGTATATATAAAAACCTACTCTTCTTTAGATATAAAAAGGAATATGCCCCTGTCCACAAAGTGGTTGCATTCAGGCTTTTAAGATTTGTACAACTTTGGGGGGTGGGGCGGTAATTCTCACACTATGTCCCCCTCCCTTTGTGCCTCTGAAAAACTCATATCTAAAAGTTTTGTTAAATTTAGCAGCACAATGGGGTTGTAAATGGCATTTGAGGCACACATAACATATATTTCATGAATCTTTTAAGTGCTCAGATGTCTTGAAATATATAATTGGAAAGCTCCTGTCATACAGGAAACAAGCACAACTGCATGTTGTTATATAATTTATCTGTCAATAAGGAACACTGGCGTTCCTTGGCGGCCCTGCGTGTTGGTTCAGAGCTAAAAGGAACATATCCCTGCCAAAATGATGTGGCAGAAACTGATGCTGACACAGTTCTACTGAGTCAGAGTACCGATTTGCCTGATAGCTCAACATAACTGCACGGGCAGGAGCCTTGTCCTGTGGTTCTTCACCGTTCCTCTATTTAAAACC
>NW_015243713.1:0-577 GCF_001447785.1 Gekko japonicus | reverse complement strand
TGGCCACTTTAGGCCTATTGGCCTCCATTCAGCGTGACCTCGTCTCCGCTACTAAAATGCAAACCCATGGCTCTGACAGCGATGGGTTCCTCTCAGACAATGAACATGATGCCCTCCTCGTCTCTACAGACTATGGAGGCACGAGTAGAGCCAGCAAGACCCTCAAGCGGCTTGTTCAGGTGTCCCTGGTGACCCCACCCTGAGGCGAGCCTGAAAAGTGTGCGAAGAAGCAGCACATACCTCCTCAGAGTATGCAAACTGTGCTCTTGGAGGGGTCTCCAGGGCCGATGACCTAGCCCCAGCACAGCAGGAGGACAGCCTGGCTATGGCCTCCTTCCACACCCCCGAGTCTTCAGGAAGCCAGAGGGGATCCTGGTGCAGGCCGGATCAATACAGGGGTGACAGCAGCTACTTGCAAAACCACATGTGGTGATGACGTCTGCCTTCAGAGGACTGGTGCTGTAAGTGAACCCAGGCTTTTCATCAGTCCCTCAGATTTGATGGGAGTCATTAAGCAGTCTGTGAGAAACGAGATCCTTAACTTCTCTCAGCAGGAGCCTTTTAAAGAAGAAGAAGA
>NW_015243712.1:0-577 GCF_001447785.1 Gekko japonicus | reverse complement strand
AATAAATAAATAAAATAAATAAATATAAAGCGTTACACCCCCCGCCTAGTGTGCTGAAATCCCTAATGGTGTGCCCAGAGAGTAACCGTCACCCTTATGTCTAAGCTCCTTGCTTCTGCCAGCAGCTGCTTTCTCAGAAGTAGACCAAGATGTACAGCTTCATGGGCGGGGGGCTGTTCTGTGCCTCGGTGGGGAACGTCCTCCTGGTGATTTCGACGGTCACCGACTACTGGATGCAGTACCGGCTGGCTGGGACCTTTTCCCACCAGGGACTCTGGAGATACTGTGTGTCTGGGAAATGCTACATGCAGGTGGAGAGCATCGGTAAGAGACCATTCGGAGCAGGAACCTTCGGGGGAGGGGGTGTTTGTGTGCAGGCCTGTGTGCAAATTCTGTAGCTCGGTTGGATGGGTAGACGGACCCTTGAGCCTACCTGGAAGTTGCGTTTTCTCTGCCGGCAATCCCAAAAGTGAAGGGTCTGGGCTTGGGTAGGGTTGCTTCATCAGAAGGGAATGAACTCTGCACGTGGTTAGAGGCACTTGTTGCCCATGCTCCCTCTAAGCTGTGAGCAAAAAAA
>NW_015243711.1:0-577 GCF_001447785.1 Gekko japonicus | reverse complement strand
ACCCCATGAACAGAAGACCAAAACCTATGCAAATAGCATGCAACTCCCTGTGGGATTTAATACTGCTTTGGTTTTAATGGTTTTGGTTTTCATTAACTACCATCCAGTTTATTTACATCTTATTTAAATAATAGATACTGTGCTTTTTTTTTCTTTTTCAGTGTAATTTATTAAGAAAAAGTTACCAAAATGATGTTAAAACAAAATGACATTTAACAGAAGACAGGAGGAAATTCAGTACCATGCCTGAGAAAAGAAGTCTGCACCCCATGAATAAATCATACAATTTGTAAAACAGACAATACAAAACAAAATGAAAAATTATTCCTGTTAATACTGAAATAAATCCACACATTCAGACTGCATGTTAAGATATTTTACATTTGCTTCTCACCTTTCAAAGACAACTCTTTCTTTAGCCAGAAGGTCCAATATTGCTCTAATCCATATTTCAATGTGTAGCATAGCTTTTGCTTTCCCCTTTAGAAGAGTTATTGGTTTAGCGACTGCCAGTTTGTAAGATCCAGAGTCTGTAAAGAGGCTTCAGGAAGAAGGCATATACTCCAGCATTAGGTAA
>NW_015243710.1:0-577 GCF_001447785.1 Gekko japonicus | reverse complement strand
AATTTTATAGATCTGGAATGTAGGATTCAGAGGTTAAAATTCAGATGGGAAGATTTCCAGTTGTAAAAAGATTCCTGTAGGCTGAGAAGTAGATTTGCCACCATGTGGTTTAACTAGCCAGAGCCAGGTGCTGAAAGACTCTGAAAGCAAGAGATGAGATCAACGATTTGTGGTCAAACTAGCCCAGATCCTATGAGGTGATCATGCCCTGAAAGCATGCAAAAATTCATAATCCTGAACTTGGCGGATGATTTGAGGTGCTCCATTCCGCTCCACCCTTGCTTGCTTCACTCGCCAGCCCTAAAACTTGCCATACTCAAAATATATAAGGGCAGTTTGGGTACTGAATGAACAGTTTGGCCTCCTCCCAATGTAGCTGCAGCAATACTGGATGAAGCAACAGTAAGAGTGATGATCCCTTTTTGCACACTATAGCCAAAGCTCGATTTGTAAGAATCATTGTACCTCACCATTGCCCCTAAAGGGGAAAGAAAGCAGCATACATGGTTCCTCTCTACTCTATTTTATATAGCAACCCTATGAGGTAGGTCTAGGATTTCCAGGTCCCCCCAGTATG
>NW_015243709.1:0-577 GCF_001447785.1 Gekko japonicus | reverse complement strand
TGTACCATCTGAACTACTGGTCCAATGTATCTAATCTAGCAAATATACCCTTGGTTTTTAAAACAGAGGAAGATTTTTGCAGTGAATTACTGCAGCATATGACTGGTAAAGAAGAGCCTTCAGCACTGCATTTATTTATTTTTTGCAGTGGAGCGGGAAATAAATTTCAGCAGTAATCCTTCTTGTGACAATTGTGCAGTTTAAATGTGTCCCTGTTTTCATTTGTGAAACACTGGAAAATTTGCAAATTACTTTGATACATAATTGGATTAGTAGGATTTTGAATGTTGTTTGGGAACGGTAAAATTAACTTAATCTTGTTAGGGGACAAGAAATCATTTAAGGATTTAATTATTTCCAGTGTTAATGGTCACCTTCTATGCTGTTCTGGAGGATTCATTATAATCAATGGACTGAATCAGGAATCCCGCTGTTTATGAGCTAAAGTAATTATTCTTCTGTAACACAGTTATGTAACCTGTAACTTTTAAATTTGGTTTCATAGAAAAGAGGAATCGAAAGGAGAAATGCGTAGCTCAACGTCTCAGTGTGGTTGTTTAAAATTAATATCCACAGG
>NW_015243708.1:0-577 GCF_001447785.1 Gekko japonicus | reverse complement strand
GAGCCTAAACCTCCAAGGGTGTCTAATCTTTCCCAAGGCCTAAAGAAAGAATACAGATGATGACCCCACCAATATTTCCTGGAGCAAAGTAGAGGCAGAGGTAGCTTGTTAGGGTCAGCAGTGGGAAGAACTGACGGAGTGCTGGCTGCTACCTGAGAACACTGACTTCTGATACAAGCCCTTGACCCATGTTTGGTTCGGGGAAACCATGAGTCCACTGCCTTTGGTGGGCTTGATCACCAGGGACTTTCATCCTGAGGAAGATCCCTTAGCCTCTTAATCAGAGTCTGCTCTGGCCTTGAAACCCAGGAATTCCCGGGACAGTAGAAGCCACATCCCAGAGCTTCTTGAAACCCTTATGCCAATAATAGTGGAAGTAAGAGCACAGGAAAGCTCAGTGCTGGTTCTTCCTTATTTTCAATCTCCCCCAGCCTAGTAAATACATCTGAAGCAACCAGCATCTCAAACAGAGGTTGGGACAACGTTATCTTCACCAGTGGACCACTGTTCTGTTAGCAGTCAGAACCCCCCTGTCAGAGAGGGGCAGGTTATAGCTGGAATAACCATAAACACCCTT
>NW_015243707.1:0-577 GCF_001447785.1 Gekko japonicus | reverse complement strand
GGGGGGGGGGATATTCCTGTACTTCCAGCAGAGAAGACTAAGCCTGAGCACTGACTCACACAGAGACGCGGCAGGCATTTCTGGGCTTCTTTTCTGGCCGAATTTGCTTCAGCTTTGCAGAATCCTTTCCTTGTTTAATGGTGTTCTGCTCTTAGATTCCTGATTTGGAAATAATTCTATGGCATGTGAGGAAGGGCTCGCCTGTTCCAAACAGTCTTCCCGAGGGCGTCTCAAGGAGAATGTCAGAGATCCTCTTCAGGCCTCCCAGTTTCTCAGAAATGCACCGTCTGGGTGGTGTCGTGTGTACCGGATTCTTGACAAAAACATGTTTTGCTCCACGGCGAAGGGGAGCGTCTGTGGGCCAGGAAGGGGAGGGAACCAATCAGAGAGAGCTGTCAGTCCTCGGTGCGACTGTTTGCTTGCAATAAGAACCGTGGTGGGTTCCTCCCTCTGGACTCGTTCACCCGGGAGTAGACCGGTCAAAAGTTAAAGGCAGAGGCTTGGCGACTGGGCTCCGCTTTTTGCCTGTCTGCCCCATAAGAGGTGGAGAGAATAAGGCTGACAACTTTTCCCCACC
>NW_015243706.1:0-577 GCF_001447785.1 Gekko japonicus | reverse complement strand
GATATATGCCACCTTAAAAACTCAAATTGGCCATGAGATATTTTCTATGGGATTCTGGAACACTGTATGAGCAAATATTTGAGTCACATGAAGGATATAACGTTCATGCTGTGGCGCAAGCCACAGATGACTGCCTGTTTTGGACTAAAAGCATGAGGGATGTGCAAGTTAAATTTGTCTGTGATGAAGTCTGTGTTAGTTCTGTTCTTATTATAACCACAACTGCCTGTTTCTTGCAATGTGTGGTTTTCACTCAAGAAAATATGGATCAGGTTTACACCTTAATATCCAAAGTTGGAGATATAGTGAATGAAATCCCAATAGTCTCTTGATTTGTTTAAAAAAGAGTCTGATATGTTACAACATGCTCAATCCTTAATCAAGGACAGACGTTTCAAAACTTTTTTTACTCACCAGCAAATAAATTAAATGGTGTTAAAGTATGTTCGGCATCTAAGGAAAGAAATGGCCATTTCTTGGGAAATTAGCCAGCAGGCACTGAACAAAACCAGATAATCCAAACTGAAAACTGGCAAAGCATTCCTCCCCCACCTTCAAAAATTACCGACCACAGTGG
>NW_015243705.1:0-577 GCF_001447785.1 Gekko japonicus | reverse complement strand
TCACTTGAACCCTCCAATTGTCCTCTACAGTATGAAAAAGTGAAGGAGAACTATTTGTCCATTTTCTGTTTTTGCATTTAAATTGTCCTGCAGTGAGAAGTGAGAATTAGGTCCTAACTGGTTAGTCTACAAAGTAATGAGGAAACTGTGAAAAGCTTGTTTTAGAATCACTTTTGCACTGTATACCAATTGCATCAGACCAAGTTCACCTGTTTTATTTTCTCCCCAAAATGTTCCTAGTGACCACAGAGCTGCAGAATGAGATGAAAAAGATCTGGGATGAGATGTTTAAACTAGAGAGTGGATTTCATAAACTAAATGGTAAGACACAAAATTCCCTTTCTCCTGGACTAATAAAATACTTTTCCTTCAGAGACGCTGCTTACTCCCCTGCTAGTAGGTACTATGTTTCAGGAAGCTGGGGATATAAGGAATGATGAGAGCACATCAGAGGCCAGTACAGTGTGATAATAAACACCATGAGAAGAATCTGCTGTGTATGAAAGCAAAACATACAACAGAGTTTTCTGGGTAAAGTATATGAAAAGCAGGGACCCATAAGAACATGTGGAGGGCA
>NW_015243704.1:0-577 GCF_001447785.1 Gekko japonicus | reverse complement strand
AATTCTAAAGCCATTGAAAGACATACTAGGAGTCAGACAACTATAGCGCACATGAGTTTATGCCATTGAGAAACCGAAGATCCAAAGTACATTTTACCTGTGCCACAAAGGGGAGTGGCTAATTCATTATGGGGAGTGACTAATCCAAAAAGCAGATGAGGGTACTATTTAAGAGTGTCCTTCACAAATTATCCACAGTCAAATATCATCTCTATAGACAATGTTGTCTAACTATGCTGAACAAAAAAGGAGAAAATACTTTTTTGATAGTACTATTACAAGGAAAATTAACTGAATTTATTTCACATGAGCAAAGCTGGATGTTTCTGAATGCATGTTGGGAGGTTCAGCACATGGTAGATGAGAGCATGATCAATGAAGGTAGTTGGCCACCTCTCTCACCATCAAGCAATTTTTTCTAGTCACCTTGCAGTGGAACTTTCACAGAACCAGATTGGTCAGAATCTGATATATGCCCTGACTGTCAGCATGGAACAGTTAAGCAAAAATTGTATTTTTGAAAATACTTGACTGGAAAATTCATGACTGGAACTTTTGTTTAACTTTTTTCTGATGT
>NW_015243703.1:0-577 GCF_001447785.1 Gekko japonicus | reverse complement strand
GTTATATGTATATTAGCCATATACATGACATGCATTGTGAATATGAATACCATATGTGTTGTGTACACAAACTGTCCAGTGTAAGCAAATCTCCAAATCAACAGAGAAAAGCAAAGAACCAAAAGTGTTAAGTGCATCACTTCATCTAGAAAACTGTTTTATGCCAAGTCTTTGTAGTTTGTAACAATTCAAAGTCACTGCAATACACACAGACCTTTGGGCTTGGCAACAGGAAAATACAAGTTCTGTTGGTCTGTGAGGAAAATTAATAATTCTCTGTTTGTTTCTTGGAAGGAAATGAGGTGACCCCACCAGGAGAGGAAGATTGGCTGTGATCTTGCTTAAATCACAGATTTTTTGGGGCACAAAGTACAGCAAAAACAGTCCATTATTGATTTTGTCATTCTATTCTTTACCATTTAGAATTTCTGCCTCAGGAACCAAAATGTCTGCATTGGGGGGAGCCTTCTAATTAATTCTGTTACAGTTTGCAATCCTCATACAAATATGCCACGTGAGAAGGTGGATTAGGAGGGAATTAGACAGATTCATGGATAGCTCTATCAGTGGCTACTAG
>NW_015243702.1:0-577 GCF_001447785.1 Gekko japonicus | reverse complement strand
ACCTGGGACCTTCTGCATAGCAAGCAGATATGTTTTACTACTGAGCCACAGCCCCTGCCCAAACTTTAATCTGGGATCTTCTGCATACAATGTATGCAACTCTTCCAGCGAGTGATGACCCCACAAGACGAACAGAATTCTTTCCCCTTTCTGTAACCTCACTGCGTCTCTCATCCCATGGTCGGTGTCCTTAAAATACCACCCAGAGAAGTGAAGACGGATCGGCATCTCTGCCCACTCACCCATTCGTCACCAGGACTCCCGAGGGGGCCGCATCCCTGTTCAGAGCTTCCAAAGACCATCGATACAAGTTCTGGGAGGACTTCTTGTTGGTTAAGTCGTGTACTAAGATGATGCCTAAGGAAGAAGAGGAACAAGAGTTTATTGAAGGACGTCTTCCAAACTTCACCAGAATCAGATCAGGAGAAGAAAGAGGTTTGGATCCTGCCCTGAGAACCACACAGCTCGTTCAGGGTGCCCAGTCCGCTCTGGCCTTGCGTTCTCTGACAGCAGCCCCCAAGCACCGCATTGCTTTAGGAAACAAAAGGACTTGCAAAAGGAGCTCATTTCACAGCTC
>NW_015243701.1:0-577 GCF_001447785.1 Gekko japonicus | reverse complement strand
AAAAAAAGCTTAAATAAAAAGAGAGCACAATAAAGAAATCAAAATCAATGAGGTCACGCCTGGTGTAATTTAGAACAGCATCTCATCTATTGTGCAACAAAGTATTTATTTATTTTTCTGTCTTTCTTTTTCTTTTTAAGAACGTCCAGGCCAAACACCAGACTCTGATTCAATGTAGCAGCCCATAATCTTTCCTCTAAGCCAGTCAGAACACAGCAAACTGTTGAGAACTGGCCTGGAATCAGAATCCAATTTATTCATAAAAAAAACCCCACAGAAGACTTTTAAATAAATTGCTCTTTTGGGGAAATGACTGCAAGAAACAATGGTCGTTTCCTAAGCCAATAATAATTTTAAAAGGAACAAGACAATAAGGGCAGGGTAAATCATTGTTATGTTCCCTAAGAATCTAGCAGTCTTGCTCCCATCGAAGTCAGTCACCGAGCATCCCTTTATTGCAGAAATGCAGGCTGGCACCCCACAGAAGATGCCTCTCTTCATAATAAGCAAGGATCCCATGCATTTGCGTCTCTGGCTTTATTGATTTCCTGTTTGCCTCTGCATTAAAAAAGTAAAG
>NW_015243700.1:0-579 GCF_001447785.1 Gekko japonicus | reverse complement strand
CCGGCATGACTAAACACCAAGGCGCAACCAATTGGTAATCTAGCCAAGTGCAGAAGATGCACTTTTCTAATATCCCCAGGTTTCTGATTGAGTAGAATTGTACCGTCTCAGACTGGATACAGCTGTATGGTTTGATTCTCACCACAAGGAATTCCTTTCGCCTTAGAGAAAGTCAAAGGAAGTCTGAGACTGAACTGCAGGACAAAGTTTGGGGGGAACCAAAAGACTTCATT
This sequence comes from Gekko japonicus, assembly GCF_001447785.1. Lineage (NCBI taxonomy): Eukaryota > Metazoa > Chordata > Lepidosauria > Squamata > Gekkonidae > Gekko > Gekko japonicus. The sequence continues at coordinate 346 of NW_015243700.1, read as the reverse complement.
TCAAGGTAGTGAAATTTCTCGGAAAGTGGCTGAATATCCTCAGAATCTGTCCAGAGTTCTTCTCTTAATTATTCCACCTTTTTGTTGAGATTTTTGTTAAACGAAACCATAAAACAAACAAGAAGACCATATTGAATTAAGTCTTATTTTATGAAAAGCAAATGAGAAAGAAGAAAATCTTTACCTCGCTTCAAAATGAGCAAAGTTAAGCAAATGCTAAGAATGTTTGAACATCCTACTGATCTGGTTATTTGTGTCCTTAAAACCTTTAGCAATTGCAAACATGGTTTGAATGACAAACCCAATGAATATCAGGATATGTTTAAGATGGTAGCTGGAGGCATGT
>NW_015243699.1:0-577 GCF_001447785.1 Gekko japonicus | reverse complement strand
ACCCTTCCTATTAAGAAGGGACTTACATTTTTGGTTTCCTGAATGATTTCCGCTCACACATGAGAGGCGATAGATATCTAAAAGTTCTGCTGCAGCTTGATCCCCATGCATTACAGTCTGGAATGTGTGGGAGGAGGAAAAGAGGTGCGGGTTGCTGTCTCTTTTGAAGAACCCCACTTCCACTTCCTGGGTGGCAAAACGGTGCCCCTGGTGGTAGGTGGGTTCTAAGTGTTCTGACGATGGAGCTGCAGATGCCCAGCTGGGACCGTCTAGCTGACAGGGGTTTGCTTTTAAACTCACGGTGCTGATGGAGCAACGTACACCTCCCTAGCAGCTAACTCTTAGGAAGGCTCCTTGCACTGAACAATACACCTCCAGCCTCATTTCTTTTCTTTCCCCAAACCTTTCCCAGCTCATAGGTGATTCTGGCTGCTGGGCTGCATAAAAGACCGTTGTTTCAGCTGTTCCATTCGTTTCCTATTTTCAGCACAGTTATAAATACTCCTTTTGAGATCTTGCTCCATGAGCCATTTGAGCAAGTTCCTTTCATTTGATTCTCTCTCTCTCTCTCTCTCTC
>NW_015243698.1:0-578 GCF_001447785.1 Gekko japonicus | reverse complement strand
AGCCTGGCAAAGAGCAACAAAGATGTCAAGGAAGACCAAGGAAGAACTGGAGCAAACCCACATTTTGGAGAGTAAGGGGGATGGGCAGAAAATAAGCTAACAACAAGCAGAGAAGGGCCAGAGACACTGTGACACCATCAGCTCTACAAAAGAGAAGACCCAGCCTTGTAGGGGCAGCGCTCTACTTTCCGTCGTCAATGGAGCTCTCCTGCTTGGGCAGTCCTTGCACGCAACTGCTACAGGTTTGGCCAAGCCTGCGTGAATGACCAACAGTGGCTCAGGATGCATAAGCATTTCCAACAAAGCTTTACTTCATTTAAAGGATCCTTGCTTGGGACTCTCCACCTGTCCACTGCTGTATCCAGAACCCACAAGCTCAGGGTCCTTCCCTAGGTCTGCTCAACCCTGGGATAAGAAGCCAAGGGGTTGCAGGGGCGATTTTGTACCCAACAATGGGAGGTGGATTTATGAGGGAAGCTACACGGCTCCCCACAACTTCCCAGCACACAGTTCTATGACTGCTGATTAGAAGCAAAGGGCCTTGTAAGCCCATGGATGGGAATGTAGCCTTATTAAAA
>NW_015243697.1:0-578 GCF_001447785.1 Gekko japonicus | reverse complement strand
TGAGTTTTTCCATGCTCAGGCTGGTGTTGGAAATTTTATGGAAGAACACCTAGTTGATGGCATTTCCCCCTCCCCCAATAATTCACCTACTAGTCTTTAACAAGCACATAGGTACAGGAACTAGCTGATGTATTACTCATTACTGTAATAGTCTCCCTCTTGTAACTACATTATGCCAACATTATTTCAGGATTATCAGTTCCCAGATCAGCAGGATCATAGGGCTGCACTGTGCATGTCATCCACTTAACAAGGGCAGAGGCAAAGGTCTTCCCACATACCGACCACAAGTAAGGCCCACAAGTGAGATTTGAACTCTTCACCATGCATGTTCAGTACCTACTGAAGTATGGAGGTGAGTGGGTGTTCCTTCTTTGTGTGGCCATACCTGTTTTCATGGCAACAGTATATTTTTTGAAAGTTGACTGCATTTGTATGTCAGGGTATTTGAAACTCTCAGGGAATTCTGGAATGTGTCGTTATAGAAGTCATGTTCTTATGTCCTCCTGCTCACTAAACCACAGATACTGCAGAATCTTGTCATCATGGACTTCAGTTCAGTTCAAAACCTTTATTGG
>NW_015243696.1:0-578 GCF_001447785.1 Gekko japonicus | reverse complement strand
GTGCAGACCCCAGACCCTTGCCCAGGGAGCATATCCAGAAAACTTGGGGTTTTTTACAGAAATAAAAGGCAGTGTGGTCCCACTGAGAGAGACACTTTGCACTGAACTGAGACACTTACACAGAAAGACTGGGCTGGAAAGCTAAAGGAGGAATTTGCTTCTCTCCTAGCGACAGTCCATATCTCCTTATGAAGTTCTACTTTGGCCTAGACAGTTTATCGTCTCTTCATCTACATGAGTTGCTTTGCTTTCCAGCACCAAATTCTTGTCCATTACATAACCCTGCATCAGAATGTGCACCAGTAAGACCCTTGCTCAAGATTCAGACTACATGCAGGGCAAGGGAAGAAAGGTTAAAACATGCACAGTCGCCACAACGTTTCTCGATTCCATGTCTGCAAAAAAAAAACCCTTCCACACAAACAAACCTAAAGTCACTTGGCAGCACAGAATTAGTACTTGGTGATGATCCGAGGCAAACCTCCACACCCACAGCCACCAGAAGGCCACCAAAAATCAAGTTTCAGTGACGGGGGGGGGGAGAGGCCTTCCTTCTTGACCCATGAAGAAGAAGAAGA
>NW_015243695.1:0-577 GCF_001447785.1 Gekko japonicus | reverse complement strand
CGGGATATAAGCCTAATAAATAAATACATAAATAAATGAAAGTTTATTGTATAACAGTGGAATTTAGGTGAAGATTTAAATTTTTTAAATGCCAGGTATGAATGCAATTACCTATGCTATAATTTTGCTTCCTAAATCAGCACTATCCTTAACTCATGTACTCCAGAGCAGTTAGAATGAACACCAAAAGAAATCAAGAGCTAAATGACACCATTAAGTCTCTCTTCCTGAAAATCTTGCCTTTTCTGTTTTCATTCTAATCCTTAACTGGCTCATGATTACATATCCCTTTGCAATATTAAGATAAGCTGAGGGGGGTTGTATCAAAGGACATTCTAGTTCTATCCTACTCTTCCTCCAAGCGGCAGCAGGTGTCAGAACAATTGGCTGTCGATTCACAGATTACAAAGTCCATGTCTTTCCCACATGGATTGTGGCATACTGGCAATTTAATTCCCAGGCACATGTGGCCCCAACTGACACAAGAAAGAGGAGTTTAAAGGGCCCCCTCCCGTGCAATTTGCCTGATCTGAAAGGTCCTAGAGAAGATACTGTTTTCCATTTGGGAAAACTAGCA
>NW_015243694.1:0-578 GCF_001447785.1 Gekko japonicus | reverse complement strand
TACTTAGCATCACCATGTGTGGTTCGGGATTAATTAGCTATAATTAAGTAGTCATGATAAAAAAAGCATACAGCAACATTACTCCAGCACTAGAATGCCCACACTAAAATCTAGACTTTTAGATGCCCATAAACACAATGCAACATGTATCTTTTAAGAAGGGCAATTAAGAGATCAGTGAAATAGAACAAGTGGGTAAAGCAGCAGTGATGGCTCCATGCTGTTCCATGAAGGTTCCAGTCAAAGCTCCTTACTCTAAGGCAAGGACAGAAAAAGTCTGGGCAGCCAATAGATTCCCACAGATAAAAGACAAAACATAATCCACATATCATCACTGCAGATGAACACTTTGCTTCTTCACAAACATGGGTGGTTTGGAATAGATCAAAAGTATGTGTTGTCTGGTCCAAGGCAGTAACCCAGATGGCAATCTAGACAAGAATCCTGAGGGGAAGAGAAGTGGAGAAGTATGTAACATGCTGGGGATAAGCCTTTCTTCACACAAGACAGTTGACAGTCCAGGAAACTGAAAGCTCAGTTTTAGGTCCGATTCCTCCTCCAGGTAATGGGCCAGAGGC
>NW_015243693.1:0-577 GCF_001447785.1 Gekko japonicus | reverse complement strand
CTCCCCAGATAAGGGGTCGTCACAGCTACGTGTTCCTTTTAAAATATTGATACACCTGTCTTTCTCCCAGGTATCCTGGGACGTCAGGCAGCGGGGGCAGGGGATTTCCCATTCTGGAATAGTCGACTGCGTGAAAACTGCCTGCATACAGAACACAAGCTGGGATCAGGGCAGACGTCTCCTCTCTGCTGTTGTTCTAGTTTGCCAGGGAAATGTTCGAATGTGGCATCCATAATAGCTGGAAAGCCCCCCCCCCCATCTAGTTTATGTAATCCAGCTTCGAATCCCAGGGCAGGAGGGACTATTCTGCCACCTAGTGGACACCGAGCATAACGTTACCATACCGCTCTCCACCCCGCCCCCTTTTTTATTCCAGCCTCCGGGTTGCCCGGACTACAGTATGCTGTCCTTTATGGGTGGATTTCACGGGAGAACAATGGGTAAGGGGGAAAGTAATATTTTCTTGCTCTCGAAATGCCAAGGGGGAAGGGGAAGGAGCTTGCTGCTGAGCTTAACAAGTCCCGTGAATCATTCCAAGCGGCTGCCCTAACGTGTAGGGTTTTCCCCGGAAAACTGA
>NW_015243692.1:0-578 GCF_001447785.1 Gekko japonicus | reverse complement strand
TCAGCTGACCATTTTAATCACCCATGATGAACAAACCCCACGGATTCCCTTACGCCACTGTAGTGAACCATGCCCGGGCTGGTGTGGGCTTTTGTCTCGGCTACACACACACACGCAGAACACACACCCCCGCGCAATAGTGTGGCGTTGTGCAATTCAGCCTCCCCCCCCATTCTCTCTGCTTTTTAAAAACTGTGTCCCACGTGTGTCATTCCCAAAAATGTAGACAAGTCACATTTCTTTCCAGCAGAGAATGAAACTGGAATGGAAGTGTGATCGGCTCTTGTGGGGCAGGGCGTGCACACCTAGCTTGGTGCCGCCTGAGGTCACGCTCGGCTGGATCCCTCAGAGTGCAATTTAGTCATGAGAAGCCCTGGGAGGGGATGGGGGTTAGGATCCGACTGGGGCGCCGATCCTGCAGAAGGCGGGTTCTTCCCACCGCTTATTGTCCCCCCAATCAGAACCCTCCCGGTGCTTTTAGTCCCCATGGGGGAAAAGATAGTTGTATTATGGGTCTCCATCGCTTTGCTTTACTGTGTGCAGTTCATGAGGACATAAGAGAAGCCAGTGTTGGATCC
>NW_015243691.1:0-578 GCF_001447785.1 Gekko japonicus | reverse complement strand
CAACCTGCTGCAGAGCCAATGTATTTATTGCCTTTCATGCCTGAAGGCTGTCCGTTTCCCTTAGGGAGGCTGCCTTTGAAAGGGTTTGGGAAAGCCAGCTGGTCCAGAATGTAGCTGTCAGGCTGTTGATGGGGGCTGCAGAGAACAATTGACTCCAGCTCTGCAGTCCCTGCACCGGTTACCAGTTAACTTTCCAGGCCCAGCTCAGCATGCTGGCTCCGACCCCTGAAAGTCCTGCACGTTCTACGAGGAGGGTTCATGAGTAGCCGTACATGACAGGGCCTTTTTGGTGGCAGCACCCAGTTAATAGACACTCTTTGGGGAAATCTATAGCTGGTGTTCAGGAAGCAGGTGAAAAGAGTGCTGTTTCAGAGGGCTTCTGCATATGGAGAGTGTACTGATGGTTGGGGCTTGCTGTCACAGGCATCTGTTTTTCTGTTTGTTTTGTGGTTGCGATTTAATTCTGATACACGGAATTCCTAACTTTTCCCTGTATCTTACATGTTTTGTGCCCTGACTGGGAGGGCCCAGGGCAACCTGATCTCATTGGATCTTGGAAGCTAGGCAGGGTCAGCTCT
>NW_015243690.1:0-578 GCF_001447785.1 Gekko japonicus | reverse complement strand
GGGGGGGGGGAATTAAACATGAATAAATTTACCTGTCACACTTAAGGCCATTTTCCTTCACCTACAGCTATTAAAGATAAATGTTTTAAGCAGGATGTTCTTAAAGACTTTCTTCAATATAAAGAAAAGCAGAAAATCATGAGCCAAGACGAAGAAACAGCCTTTCATAACTAAATGTTCTACAACAAACGCATGGATGCTACGATGCAAACATCATAAAATTTGCCAAGTTTTAGAAATCTTCTACTTCAAAACTACAGAACGAGAGGTTTCATTCATTTCTAGAGATCCACAGGTGCAAAATTAGATTTTAAATTCTCACAATATAAATGGCATTTATAGTGATTAAGGCATATCAGTGATGCAGAAATCCGAATGAGTTCCAATATATTAAATACAATCATGCTATACACGAAATAAAACATATTCAGTGGCCCTGTGTTGATTAAGTTACTAAGCCAACTGTTTTCCAAACACATTTACCTACAGAAGAAATCCTGCAAATGAGAACACAATAAAACGTGAGAGTATTTAATATTTAAAGGAACTACCAGGGGACTGGACAATGCACCTCACAA
>NW_015243689.1:0-578 GCF_001447785.1 Gekko japonicus | reverse complement strand
TCTGGCAACCCTACCTCCCCATCCCCAGCTGGTGGCCAGGGCTTTCACTGATTCCCTTTTCTGGGGATGATCTCTGATTCCCACCAAGCTGTTCCTGAAGGTCCCCTTCCCCACTGGGGGGGGCACATTTTGATCTGTAGAGCAGAGAAGGAGACAGGGAAGTCCTGCACAGTGGACAGAAATCCTTTCTGTTTGTTGAAATCTGCAGTGGCTCCAGGTCTATGAGTGGAGATATCTTTGGTGCCTGGTTTCCTGTATCTTAAGATATCTGGAAATGACACCTCAGAACATGAAGCTTTTTATAGTTCTATGCAATTAAATATATGACAGTAGATTTCAAGAATATGGAATACTTTCCCAGCTCTGATGGACATCAACACCAGATGATAGAAGAACAAAATGCTACTGAAAGTGTTATTTTATATTCTATTAACATATGGTCTAACTGAAAGTCATGAGCAACTTGCTCTTTTGGGTTCATCACATTATGTTATCTTTATTCCTGACTTCATACTGTTCAAGTTTCAGCGTTATCCAAACCGCAAAATAGCACAGCTGTTTTGAAAGCAACCTGAGTA
>NW_015243688.1:0-578 GCF_001447785.1 Gekko japonicus | reverse complement strand
TCCTGCAAATGACTGTAGTGCTTAAAATGTAGGTAACAGTGACTGTCCCGGTTAGGAAGATACATCATTTGGGGAGCTTTCTTCCAAAGTGCTATTACTCTCTGGTGTGATTGATAGATATTGGCCATCCTAACGTAGCGGCATTACTGCGGCTTTGAAATGAGTTTTTCTCTCATTTGCATTGGCTCCGAATGATCTGCTCTGTGAGCAACGTTTCCTCACTCATCTTTCATGAAAACCCTACATAAAAATTATTGTGACTATTGGGGATAATTCAACATGCTGAGATTAATGTGATTGCCAAGACTGTGTTGATCCAGTGAACTGCCGTCGTCGAAGTTTCTCTTGGGGTTTAGATGAAGCTGGTTCTCATATGGAAACAAGAACTGCCTCACTGGATCAGGCCAAATGCCCTTCCAGCCCAGTGTCCAGCAGTAACCCAGTCAGACAGGTTACAAATCGGCCCAATGGACAAAGCAATCCCTTCTTTGTTTCCAGCATCTGCCATTCAGTATACCATCTCTGAATGTGACTGTTTTGTTTATTACTTCTTACTAGCAGGGGTCATTTCCTGCAGG
>NW_015243687.1:0-579 GCF_001447785.1 Gekko japonicus | reverse complement strand
GACCTCTCACAACGCCAAAGCTCGTGAGTCAATAACCTGCCAGTTTAGAAAAGCCTTTTTGCCTCCAGCAGTTTTATCAGAATGCCGTCTTTAGATCTTTTAGCAGAAAGACTCAAATAAAGGAACGGACAAACTGCAGATCGAAGGCACCCGAGATAAATGTCTGATGGACTCCCATCCATGGAAGCTTAGCTCATAATAAATCAGACAGTCTTTGAAATGCCACTTTATGTTCACCTCAAGTGCGGCATCTCTCAAATGAACCTGAAAGTCGGGAGTTATAACAAAATTGCTATCAAAATTCTACGTGATGGAAGCAATAGTGCCTCTTCCATTCCAAATGATAAATAAAGATCTACTGAAAGCTATTTTATATCCTCAACATTTATTTATTTATTGGGGGGGTTAGCTGCCACTCACCTGCAACTTACAACACTAAAACCAATTAAAATATTCAAACAAATAATAAATATAAAATATTAACTTTAAAATATTATTTTTTAAACTATGTAGCTATCACTATATCCCTATTAAAACAGCCCAAACACACGGTTACCAGTGTTCCCTCTAAGCTGAGTT
>NW_015243686.1:0-578 GCF_001447785.1 Gekko japonicus | reverse complement strand
GTGGTATCTTCTGTCTTGGGTGTGTAATTGCCCTACTATTTGAGTGATTTTCACAATGACTTAGGTTAGTCATTAGGGAACATAATGGTGTGGTTGCCTCTATGAAGCTGTTAAACTTTTGAATGTAGCCCAGATTTTTAAGCAACTGCCTTTATGTTGGCAAAAACATATTTCAATTCCACATCAGTCATTGCATTATTTTAAGTGTTTTAAGTATACATCTAAAAATATAAAGTATGACTATGACAAATATATATATTGGCGTTCTGTGAAGTTTTTAGTATTTATACCCTGCATTTAGTCCAACCGAGCCTCAGAGTAACATACAGTATATAAAAATACATATGTGCATCCATACTGTTGTGATCTGTTGGGAAGGAAATACTCTGAATTCCTTCATTGCTTGAAGTCCTTATTGGAGTCTTTTTCAGATTTGGAATTGGGTATCTCATGAGGTCCATCTAAGTTATTCATTTTTAACTATTGTATGCCTTTCTGAGAGTTTTATACTGGTGACATATCAATTATTTTATTGTTTTTAATATACATATTGCATTTTTCTGTCTGGAATTGTCCCT
>NW_015243685.1:0-578 GCF_001447785.1 Gekko japonicus | reverse complement strand
ACAAACCGGAAAATCTACAACAGCTAATTATTGTGCAATGTTTACTTGGTTCAGCACTACTAGTTCTCCCTCAGTAATTCTTTTTTTTACCATTTTTTGATCTTGTATACCCAGAGCAGAAAGAAACGGGGGTGACGTGGGAGAGAAATGCTTTGGAATGTGTTTACATTTTATTGTGTATGACTTCACCCCATGGTGAGAAGTGTGTGTGTGACATATATATACCATCAAAGAGGAGAAATACAGCTGACTTTGTTGCTAGGCTCTTCTGTACAAAAAGTGTTTCGTTGGAGATCTTCAAAGGAGAGCACTCTGTTTTGAGAAATAGGGTGTTGGAAGTGAATTAGAAGTAAGCTGCTGCCTTGGGAGTTGGCCAGGTAGGAATTTTCCACAATAGCCTTGCGTCTTTTGTTTAACAGTTTGGTCACTGGCTCTGACACCTGGAAGCTGCCCAAAGCTGAGTGATCATCAGGCACCCTCTAGCTAGCTCTGAAAGCATTCAGCAGTGGAGGTTTTCAAAGTGTTGCTGACTCACACACTGTTTTCTTCCTTGAGGCATTTTGAGCAGGTGTGTAAAA
>NW_015243684.1:0-578 GCF_001447785.1 Gekko japonicus | reverse complement strand
CCCCCCCGAAATGACCTCTGGTGCTATCATTTAAATGTGGATATGGGGCTTTTCATTGATGTATTCTGAGGCTCTTTAAACAAAGATCGTTTGAGGGCAAAGACGAGGGGGGGGGGAGACAGGATTTCAAAAAGAGCAAAATAAATTCCCTTTACAAGTAGCCAACTGGCAGCCCCTGCTTTACTATAAACTTGTTAACATCCTTGGGAGTTTGCTATAGCTGTCAGAGCCTGAAACAACCAGCCACACGTGGTCAGACCAAGTGATCTAACAGTTCGTCAGAGACAGCAAAGCTCTACGCAGCCCCCTATGGAATGTACCCTCTCTGCATCAAAGCTGACCAGACATACATAAATGCATGGTGGCCCGGGGGAGCCAGACAGATAGCCTTTTAGTAATGGTTACTTTGGACCCTCTTGCACTGAACCCAGCGACAACAGCAAATTGAGCTGTCATGCGATGGAATAAACAATGAGGTGTCGTGTCAAAACTGGTCGTGTGTCTCGGGATAATCATCTCGTGTGACACGCCGGCATCACTTTGTTTTCTCCAACTTCCCAGTATATGCAGGCAAAAAA
>NW_015243683.1:0-578 GCF_001447785.1 Gekko japonicus | reverse complement strand
ACATGGCTTCTCTTACGTTCTTATGACTATAATATTATGTTCCCCCTCTTTCTCCATACCTCATTAAACCATTGCTGCCTTTGCTGAACGGTGTTTGCCCTTTTTTTGGCGGGTGTGGCGGACTTTTAATGCCATTTCCCTACCGTTTCTTTCCCCTCCTAATTTGTTGTGGCTTTTCGATTGAAAGAGGTGCCTGCCCCATCATTTGGCCCTGCGTATTCCATGTTAGTAACCCTTTGAAAGCAGCCAGATCGCTGTGCTGTGCTGCGCTTTCAGCGCCGGCCGCTTTCTTTCCGACGTCTGGCTCAATGCAGCCTCCTCTTCATTATCTCCGGAGCTCAATCTGTGTTGGAAGCCCACCAGCTGGGCTCTGTGTCCCCATGCTGTTGGCGAAGCAGGAGACAAAGTGGGTTAGTAGACCGGCCTCCTCTGATGTGATTTGTGCACGCCGGGTTTTATAGCGCAATAATGGGGAGGGGGAAGCTGGAGGTGAACTTCGGCAGAAGGCGTTTGATGATGAAAGCACAACACCAAGGTCAATGGGTGACAGGTGATTAAAACATCAAGCGCTTGGGTAT
>NW_015243682.1:0-578 GCF_001447785.1 Gekko japonicus | reverse complement strand
CTTCGTCTTCTTCTTCTTCCTCCAGTTTCTTTCCTCCCCTTTAACTAATACTTAACTGCCCTCAACATTCCGTGCCTCCTAGATGTCAGTGAGCATGCTCAGTCTTCATCAGACCATTTTTGAGGGCACCCAGGCTCTGAAACGCTCTGCCAAAGGAGGTTCGCCAAGAAACCTTTCTCCTTACGTTTACATGCCAGGTCAACACACCTTAGTGGCCCTGATGGGAGCAGGAAGGCAGAGTATAAATTTTATAACTTACTAAATATGTTTGTATTTCTTTAATATGTTTATATGTGGCACTTTCCCCCTTGTGAGGGGCTCAAAGCCGCTTCCGGTGTAACAATACCATAGATCTCATGAAAAAGTACAGTACTCCACCATACTATTTCTTGCCATCATTAAAGTTCTGCCTACGAAGTACCAACTTGCAAGATGGGTTGGGAGTTAGACTTGAGTCCAACATTGTAATCACTATGCCACTACATTTCTCCAGCAATAGCAATGGGATGACAAGTACCTCTGAACTCCTAACTATGACAGGGACTCACTACATCCAACATCAGCCTTTGTTGCTGCTT
>NW_015243681.1:0-578 GCF_001447785.1 Gekko japonicus | reverse complement strand
CACAAGTCTCCACAACTTAGAGGGAGCATACTTTATTCTGAGTTTAGGAGAATTAAGTCTGTGAAATGCAAGTTCACAAGTTAACAGATTCTATGACTGTGTGCAGCTGTTTGTGGTGCAGGGAGATTGAAAAGCAGGATATAAACATTTTAATATTAAATGCATAAATATTCATTTGGGGCTAGGAATAAAATCATTCGTATCACAGAAGCAAATTCTGGAAGAATAACTGTGCTGCGTTGGTGTGATGACATCACTTCCAGGGAACACTGGAAGTGATTTCGCCACATTGCTGGCGATGAGGCCTGGGCCTCCCTATCCTTTCTGGAAAGTCCTCCTGCTGGACAGCTAATTGGCGACGAGGGGTGGGGTCTGGTGGGCGGCAGATCTGGTAACTCTACTCTGCTAAATCCTCATGTTTGCCCCTCGTACATGTAAGAGGCACACAAAATTGTTTGTGTCCCATATGCTGCAAGTGCCCCAATTTATCAGAGCAGCCCCATCTTTAAACACGTGTCCCTAATTAATTGCTCCACTAATTTCATCCATAGGAGTGTGTCATTTTACTGCGTGCACAC
>NW_015243680.1:0-578 GCF_001447785.1 Gekko japonicus | reverse complement strand
AGTGGGTTTTTTTTCATTAAGTTTTTCAAAAGATTCCAAGATGTCAGGTAACATTCTGGGATTGTCCTTAAATTGTCTCTTCGGTAAAAATTCACATTAGTCTTCGTGAATAAATTTTTCCAAAATTATTTAAGTCTTTCCTCTAAAAATTGTATTAAACAGTTTATAGTCCTGCATAATTATCTCTTTTTGTAGTAATGTTTCATCTAAAGATATTGTTTTTTTTTCTTTTACAGGAGTGTGATCCAAAAAAGTTCTTGATAAAATCTCTGTGTTAGTGACTTCGTTAATTAAGTCTCTAGAAATCAAAATCATGTTGAGTCTTGAAAACAATCTATGTCTCTCTGAAAAGTAAGTATATTCTTTAGAATTACTATTTTTCTATCTCCATATATCAGCTAGACCTAAATCTTCCATCAAGTCAAATAAAACCTTTGGCAGTTTGCCTTGCACAAGTTTAAAGTTTCCCTCCCAGAAAGTCTTATCTATTTGCTATGAAATCACCAGATTTGAATCACCCATCAGACACCAGCTTTCACAAGATACATTCATTAATTTGTCTATAAGTCGTTTATAGA
>NW_015243679.1:0-578 GCF_001447785.1 Gekko japonicus | reverse complement strand
AGTATTGTGGAGTCGGAAGGACTCACTGGTCGAGTCCACTCCAAGCCCTTTTATTGTAGGTCGATTTATATATTTAGCGGCATTGTGATAAAGCATTTCCCTGACTGGATCACTTCAGGCTTTGTGTCAAGGGTTTTTTAAAAAAAATGTTTCTCCCATTAGGGACACTTCCTCCCTAGTGCATCAGGAAGGCATTTCCGATGAACTTCTCTTTTTCCTGCCAGACAACTTGTGTTTGTGCAGGGAGTTTTCTTCAGGTGAAGGAAGGAGCACAGAAATGAGATGCGTCTCCTGCAACTGACCATTCAGAAGCAGTTTCACTGCTGGAGGCACACAGCCTAGCTCCTGCCAGCCTTGCCATTGGTGGCGGCAGGAGAGGGCTCAAGGGGTCTGGGTGCGGCCCTGGGAGCATCACTGTCCTTCCAGGGGTTGACCCAGCGCCTAGCGAGCAGCAAGTCTCTGTCGGCAGCTTTTCAGACTTGGAGAGAGGGGCACTCCCCATCTATTATGACTGGCTTATGGCATGTGGCCATGGAGTGATGGAGATGGTTGTGAAGGAGGAGGCCTTCAAGGGAACC
>NW_015243678.1:0-578 GCF_001447785.1 Gekko japonicus | reverse complement strand
TGAATAGCTAACTATTTTTACCAAATTTTTCCAACATGTTAGTGGCAACTCTACTCAGGTAGGAGAGATCATTGTTGCCTGATTCAAGTTATTCCCAGGGATGTGATCTATAGGCGGTCTGGTCTTTGGACATATTAGGTCATAACTAGGGAGGGTAGGAATAGGACAGTTTATTTATGACAGGTAGGTTGAAATGGTGAGCACCTTGAGACATCATGTGATGGTGAAGGCATATTTCTGTAGCATTCATCATCTGACTGGGTGGAATGGGAAGGAACTCCCTCAGTGCTGAGTAGCATCACCCAAATCTTTCATTGTCTGTGTGGCAAATTGGGAGAGGAGCATTTCTTGCAAAGTTGATGTGCGAGTTAAACAAAGCCAGCAAAAATGCTGGCCGAATTTGGAGCCAGGGTAGAGTTGTCCAAGATGCTGGTAGCTGCTGGCTTATCTATTTGCAGCCTGTCCAAACAGTAGAACAAAAGTAAAGTAAACCCAGTGATATAGGTCAACCATTCACATTAGCAAAACCAAAACATGGTGTCTTGCATGGTGCATGCACATGAAAGCTTATACCCCAA
>NW_015243677.1:0-578 GCF_001447785.1 Gekko japonicus | reverse complement strand
TTTGCATCCTTAGCCATACTCCTTCACTAAAGAAAAAGCTATAAAATAATACATAATAAAAAGACAGAACCTCTGAGTGCCTTTCCTCAAGCCCTGAGCAACCGCAGCCTGCTTGATGCAGGGCTTCCTTCCAGCTTGTTGCAGCACAGATGTAGTGTGCCCACACAGGCCTCATTCGTTCTTTTCACAAACAAGCAGGGCCTCCACTACCTCTCTTTAATGACATATGGATCCCAGAAAGCTGCTTCCAAAATGCTACATTTCATGAGAGCCGTGAGAAGCCAGCCGGGGAAGGAGGGGGGAGGCTGGTTGAGAGGGAACTACCATAAAATGTCCATTAGTAAATGAGAGTGGCAGATAGTCATGCGAGAAGTTCAAGGACGCAATCTGGTTAAGCAGCCAGTTTGCATACCAGGTTGTTTTCCTGTGGCACAACTTTCCAATATCATTTAGGTTTATCCGGTACAATTTATTAACGGCCTGTTTTGGACGGGGACAAAGAGGGATCAATGGAATGGCAATAAACAGTAAGCTCTAGCCAGAAATTCAACTTTTGTTAGTGGACTCAAACTTGGTTC
>NW_015243676.1:0-578 GCF_001447785.1 Gekko japonicus | reverse complement strand
GGGGGGATGAAAAAGTCCCAGATTCTACTGGCCTATTCTGTACTTTTTGTTGGTGACAGTGATTTCATTAACTACTGCTACCAAACACTATTTTCCCTTCTGTTTTGTAATTAAAAATGCCTGACTAAGGGCAGGAAGCCTTCCTCCCCCATCCCCTGTTGGTGCCCAGGGAGGACCTAGCAACCCTATCCCTCACCATGGTTTGGCTTCAGACACTGTTACACTATGTAATTGGCTATGTTATGAAGCTAAAACAGTATGAGAACAATACTTCCAGCCATCATTCTGGCATTATTGCCTACCAGAAGAAAATGGTACCTGGTAGTTGTGGAAAGTACAACCCCCTACTATCAATAAAGAAGATGAAGGATTTGATGAAATGGAAGAAATGTAAATGTAAGCCACTCTGGGTCCCATTTGTTGAGAAAGGTGGAGTATAAATAATATAAGCAAACAATTAATTAAATATTTGTTCCTTTTTGAAGCCCAATCCCCTACATCGTTAAAATGTGTAACTTTATTCAAATAGAGTTTGATGGTTCCAGTCTGATCAAATAGGGAGCAGCATGAACTAGACA
>NW_015243675.1:0-578 GCF_001447785.1 Gekko japonicus | reverse complement strand
CATAAGCTTAGAAAGACAGGATCTCACAACCCTAACCCTAACCACCACCACCACCCCGTAAACTGCAGAATTTTGGGCCAGACCATCATTTTGGCAAAGGTCCCAATAGTCTGTTATGGTCCTATTGGAATTTTTAGTGATTGTCTTTGAACAGCAATAAATAATTAAATAAATAACATTGTATTAAGCCTCTGTTAGAGGAGCAAGGCATTTTTCTCTTCAAAACTATTGGCAACAATATGTCCAAGATGTAATTTAAGGAAAACTGAAAGGAAAAAGTGCATAAAGCAAATTAAGCACAAGGGTATGCTGATTTGCAAAGACTTGCACAAGACAGAAAGAGAGGAGTTTTCTTGAATCTATTGACTGAAAAACCACACAAGGCCTTTTGTGTACAAAACATGTGTTCCATCATTGACTTCTGTCCCCTTGATTACAGCTAGGTAACAGTAATGCACTATTTTCCAGTAATTTGCTCAATGAAACTGCTAGTTCCATGGGATTGCATGCATTTGTGCTACATTGTATATGTATGTTGGACTATCTGTAATTAACATCTGAACTGTGTTAGTTCAAGC
>NW_015243674.1:0-578 GCF_001447785.1 Gekko japonicus | reverse complement strand
GCTTCTCTATCTATAAATCTGGGTCTAATTGCACCCTCAAGCTGTGAAGCTGTTCCTTCACAGAGAGTGCTATCCCCATTCCCAGTAGAATCAACTGTTATGTCCGAGGAACTGTCATCACAGGGCAGACATGTAACCTCCACACCATCTGGAATAACTTAGCTCGATGGCAATCTATGGATGCGGTGGGGGCTGTGAAAAAAGAGCACTATACTGCCATCACCACCACAGAGAAGAAGTGATAAAATGCTTTTACTTGTGTATGGTTATATTCATTTCAATAATGTCTGTACTTGTGCTGTATTGTCTCCTGTTTCATTATCCTCAGCTCCCTGGGCAAGTTCTACAGGGAAGGAGAGGGCATCTCAGGAACACACTCTCAGAATCAGGGCTTTGATCCACAGAGTACCGAGAGAGGTGAAGAACCTTCTGAAAGACCACAGCAATTCCACCTCCCCAACCATCAGGTCTAGGTTGGTGTACCACTGAGTAACCTGGCAGACAAAGCTGTGATCATCTGATGTTCCCTCCCTTCTGTAGCTGGATCTCAATGATACATACCATGTCAGCTTTTTATG
>NW_015243673.1:0-578 GCF_001447785.1 Gekko japonicus | reverse complement strand
ACAAACCTGTCTGGCTTGCAATTCGATTGCCCATTGTGAACAGTGCCCTCTAATGTCAGAAACGTTCTTCAGACGCTGTTCAAATGTGATTGCAAATACTTTGTACATCCTCACACTGATTTCCGCCTCCTCCAATGTGATACAGCTATTAACTTGATATCCTCTCCCACGCTCAACATCATCACTTCATCTGTGGGCAAGCAACCTTGCTACAAGCTCTGAAGCAGTCTTGATAACTCTACACGGCCCCAGATCAACTGCACTGAGAGAAGCCTTTCCAAATCTCAACACAGCTGTCACCGTTAGCTATGGGTAGGTGACCAGACAGGCGTCAGGTTGGTGCCCATCCCAGCTTGCCCTGGAACCAGGAGCCATGGAAGGCTGGTCTAAGGAACACATCTCCATCTTCTAAGGGCTGCCCTTTAATCTTCACTGCCCCGGCCGTGGAAGGAAACTAGCTTATCTTTAGCCCTCCTTCCCTGGCCTGTCCAGATAATCTCCAGCGGGCCTCATTGCAGGACCTCGATACCAAAAATGGTAACTAAGCTAACTGCCCTGACCTGCATAGCCCAGGCTAG
>NW_015243672.1:0-578 GCF_001447785.1 Gekko japonicus | reverse complement strand
AGGATAAGGTGATTCACATGAGAAAAGTGTCACAGGGAAGGCAAAAAATTGCATCCCACTGGAACAGGAATCCTGTAGAGTGGTGCAGTTAGTTTTGGGTTCCCAGACAATGATCCTTATAATATACAAGTTCTGAATGTGTGTGTGTATGCACACACGTATGCCATGACGGTGGGCACTTTGCTAGTATGAAATGCAAAGCAACAATGAAAATCCTTCTCTACTCAAAAAAATCACCCTCCCCCCAGGTGTCTGTGTTTATACGATAGCAATACTTCTTGATCCTTTAATTCTCCAGTCTCATCTCTTAGCAGAGTCGCAGGGCCAAAAGGAAACTGAGAGTGTGGGGTAGGGAGAAGTGGCCATCTAGACTGGCCAGTTTGCCATGTTAGATACTCTCCTTGTTGGGGCAGCCCTGCCACCCTCAAGCAGCTTCCACAGTTCCAGCTTGGAAAAACAGAAGGCATTCAGTTGCATCTAACTAGGTGCTGCTTGTGCTCATGTGTTTGCGCATTCATATTTAAAGACAATTGGCACTTGTCCTTTTGCAACAAAAAGTTGGGTCTCCACTATATGCC
>NW_015243671.1:0-578 GCF_001447785.1 Gekko japonicus | reverse complement strand
ATCTGAATGACTCTGGCATATATGAGTTACCACCCTATACCGATCCCCTTTCTTCTTGACCACATAAGAAACAATAAAGTTTAGATAATTGATTTGGTCTTGAGGTTGGCCTCTTAATTTCTCAACTAAATGCCTCGCCATTCCACATTAATGTAGCACATATTAATGCAGCACAGGCGTATCATTCTCTCATCTTGAAAAGTATCCTTCACTTTTACTAGCTGACTAGACAGTGGCAGTCCTCTTGGTTCCAAAGTATAGGAAATGCAAAGCAGATATATCATCCTTACTTGAACAAACTTCAGTTTGTGTAGGAGTATGCAAACTTTTAAGTTTTATGAAACTCTTCCTGGGCCGTAGTCAGACCAGTAAAAGATACTGTTTACAGCATTGTATTGCCTCTCTTGCTAAACTGATTTTTTCGTACTATTTAGTTTCCTTCTATAATACATATGCATCAAAGGAATGAGCAAAGCTGTGAACTGGCCCTTCGTTAAAGTGGGCAAGAGAGAATGGCAGGTATAATATGGTATTTAAAAGTGTGATATACTGTATAGACTTGAACCTAGGATGTGAGG
>NW_015243670.1:0-578 GCF_001447785.1 Gekko japonicus | reverse complement strand
AACCCTGTAAGGTGGGTTAGGCTGAGAGAGTGAGTTTAGCTTTGTAAATCGTGTATCTGTTACTGACAGCCTCTGAGCAAGCTGCCTTTCCCTCTTTCTGTTACCTGGCTTAACATTGTTGAATTCTTTTTCAATGGTCTCTTCGGTGGTCGATAACATAAGATTCCGCACATAGAGGATTTTCACTGATGACATGGTGTCTTCATCAACCTCGACCTCCGGCTCTGCCCAATCTACTGCAATAGGGTGTCCCCATAATTGTATCCTTCCTGTGAAGCAGTCAGAATTCCATAAACATATGACTTTGAATTCAAATGAGATATAACACATAAATGATTCGGGGGAGGGAAGTCTCTCTCTGCAGGGATCTTATTACTAAAATGAATTGACATTATTATGGAAACTGCTATTCACCATGGCAAGGCAGTGTAAGTAAGAACACAGAGGGTCTCCTTCCCTGAACTTTGTAAATTCACAACTGGTGGTTTGGATTCATTGTCTTCTTCAGTGGGGTTACATATGTATGTATTTAGTAGAGACATTTAAACCAGACTGAAGCCTGTCAGAAATTGATATAG
>NW_015243669.1:0-578 GCF_001447785.1 Gekko japonicus | reverse complement strand
CTGGTCATCAGAAACATTATCACCTCTCTCACATAAAATAGAGACCACACAGCTGGCACAGGAAAGCTCGTACACCACATATTTCAGTCGGTCATATTTCAAAACAAGATAGCAGAATCTCTCTCTTTGCCTAAGAAACGTGCTGGAAAATGGCTGAGTACTATTGTTCATAACCATTGTTCCACAGCCATCTTCTGCTTCATCACATTTCTTGCACAAACAATTCTGCTTTAGTGTCTTGTTGTTTCGCTGGTTTCCTTTCAACACGCCGTCTGGACTGGGCCATCTTACTGCCTCTGTGTCTTTTACTACAGGATCGTTTTTGAACAGCCTGAGTGCCCTTTAAAGGGTCCTTCCCTTTGAAAAAAATAGTGGGTGGATTGAACTAGTTGTCAGACCTTGAGTACAGGACATCCTGAATGTGAATTCCAGAGTTCATAGCTCTGTGTTAACATTAAGGGGAGACGGGTAAGCAAAGGACAGAAAATTCCAAGTAGGCTAAGTTAAGCAGGAAGCCTGCTTTTGCTCAGCTGTGTATTAAATCATTGCAATATAACTGATAACTGATGGAAATCATT
>NW_015243668.1:0-578 GCF_001447785.1 Gekko japonicus | reverse complement strand
AAACTGGACTATCTCAGAAAGCCCTCTCTAAGGACGTTACAGATTCACTTCATTTCCTATTCTTTTCTGATCTAGTCAACGTTATTATTACATCTACGTATACTCGATTATCTTTTCATTTATAGCTAACACACAAGAGCACTTCAGGGAAAGAAGTGTGTTAAAGGAGAGTTTTTGATCTCATTATTAGAATAATGTCACTGATACCTCATAGTTATCATGTTCCTTGAACCCCAACCTTCTGCCCTTCACAGGGCACATAGTCTGCAACAACTAGTTCCTAAAATATTCCACATCATACTCTAGGCTGCCCCACTTGGTGTATGAAAAAGACACAGAAAGCCCAAGATTGACTGGGAGCAATGGATCCTGCTAGAGTACTAGAGTGCCGAGCAGGGAAGAAGGGTCTGAAGCAACACACATAAGGAGTAAACCAGGAAAAAGGTAATGGCTGAAATAACCTTGACCCTCCTCAGAAACTCTCTCAGACCCACTCACGAAATTCCATTGACTTTTAACTAGTATGTGGTATGCATGTTCTTTCTCTCCAGTCCCTTAAAGGTAAAGGTTCCCTTGCT
>NW_015243667.1:0-578 GCF_001447785.1 Gekko japonicus | reverse complement strand
CACACACACACACACACACACACGGCCATCCAAAAATCCTGGATGGGGCCTGTCTGTAGAAACAGTTTGGCATCCTGTTGGTTTTGATCAGCAGTCTCACTTCTAGGCTTCTTTTTCTTTTTCAAGCTTGTTGACTTTGATTTCACTGTGGCTTGTTCAGACTGAATGCCCAGAAAAGGCAGTTAAAAGCTCTTTTGTATTTAATTCCCTGTATCCACCACTGTGCCTACTTCACAGCGTGGGTTTGCCACCCAGCCCAGGAAACCTGTGAATGTTTTACTGTTACCAGAAACCCACTCGCTTTTCCCACCTCCTCCTCCCTGCCATGTTTCTAGTCCTCATGGTTGCAAGGAAGGGTTCTGATATTGAATGAGAGAGGCCGACAAGAGGCTGTGGACTCAAGCTTGATTTGGGGGGTGGGGGTGCTAGTTGTATGAGAGCTGCCCCAACATACAGAGACGTGGCATGAGATAGGTTGGATCTCCGGTGATAGGTTAGGTTTTGTGAATCGGCATGTTCAGTCATCTCTGGTGAGTAAAGTCTGGCTTTAAGCGACCAGGCAAGCAAGCTGTTGTATG
>NW_015243666.1:0-578 GCF_001447785.1 Gekko japonicus | reverse complement strand
ACATCCCAGCCTGAAACTCTGCACCAGTTCTTCTGAGTTCCTTATAGAGCACATTAACGCCATTTCATGTAGGCAAAGAATAACATATTAGCATTTTTTAGGAATCAGAAGACTACTTTTGCTTTAGTAGCTATTCACACAGAGGGCATCTATATTCTAGTTAGTATGGGGAGGACAATGACTGCTGACCTATCAATGTTACTTCCCAAAAGTTATGTCATTGTGTTAGTAACACTCTACAAATTCCACCAAATAAGTATGATAAAAGCATAGAGATTGGGGAAATCCCTAGAGCATTGCAGACACAGCAATTGGAATTGCTGCCATTGCATCCATGACATCATTACTGCTGCTCAGTGGGTGAGAATAGGCAAGAGCAGGCAGGGAGATGAGGATGCCAGAGCAAGCAACTTGGGAAGCGTATGCACAACATACCCTGTTTATCCTTTCAACAACCTTGCAAAGTAGGTTACGCCTAGGGAGTTTTGTGCTATGAGCATATTATTTCCTTTTAAAAAAGTGAATAGCTTGTTGTGCTTAACAAAAAATAGGTTGCTTACCTGTAACTGACAATCTTC
>NW_015243665.1:0-578 GCF_001447785.1 Gekko japonicus | reverse complement strand
AGAGCACCAGTTCCTTGTATTTCTTTCTGTGTTGTCGTATTTCAAATGGAATTCTTTCTTTTGATTCGATGGACAGATGCTCCTACAAATGGACAGAATCAGCAACTGCCTGGACACAGTGCCTTCTCCACGGTGGCCCCTCCCTCATGGAACTGGCCTTCCCGAGGAGCTCAGGAAAGCACCGCACACCTGGCTGTCCATAAACTATGCAAACCTGACTTGTTCAGAGAGCTTTTCTACACAGGCGACGATAGGGTGGCACCGTACAAAATGATTCGCAAAGTTCCTTGGATAAATTATTAGGGGCTTTTCCAGAGGGGAGCCCTGTTGGTCTGCGGTAGAAGAGGTGGATTCGAGTCCCGTGGCACCTTAGAGACCAACAACATTTTCAGGGCATGAGCGTTCAAGAGCCGAAGCACCCTTTGTCAGACACAAGTAGGAATGGTCATTAGGGACTGTGGTCTATTCCGTTGTGTGCAGGATGCTGTTAGGTAGGATCCTACTATGTTATTTTGCATCATTTGGCATTTCATGTTAATACACTTTGCTTCAGACTGGTGTCGTGGTTAGGAGCGCGG
>NW_015243664.1:0-578 GCF_001447785.1 Gekko japonicus | reverse complement strand
GGAGGTCCACCAGCGGGGCCGGAACGCAACCCTAAACTAGGGTTTGAACATAACCCTAAAATAGCCTTTTGGAGGAGGGAAAAAGAATCCTTTCCCCTGCCCAGAAAAGTAGGATGCCTCCCGAAAGAGCTGAGCCGGCGACAGTAACGAGGCCTGCCTGGCGCCACTCCCGAGGACTCATTAATCCTGTTTGTTGCTCACCTGGGCCCGTGCGGGCACCGCCGCTTGCGTCAGGCATACGAGCGAACCTCCAGACGCTCCAGTTTCCTATTTCAGCTGCACCAGGGGAAAACGGGAACCCCGCCCTGGGGCCAGTCCCTCCCGAGGAGACCCAATATTACTATTGGCCAGCACTCCTTTGGGGCGTGTTCTGTAGTGAAAAGGCATGGTTTCCCCAAAGGAAGCGGTCCCTGTCGATAGAGGAAAGCACGGATGAAATGCAAGGTGTGGCACTTGTTTCTCCTTCTCGCGTGCCATCTCCAGAGGGTGCATGCAGCAAGGGTGTTTTGGGGTTTGTTTGTTCTTGTTGGTTGGAGGGGGTAGGGAGTGATTGTGGGCACTCAGCAGTGTTGTGAAGG
>NW_015243663.1:0-578 GCF_001447785.1 Gekko japonicus | reverse complement strand
CGCTGAGAAATGGGTCTGAAAGGTCTCTGTAAGATGCTGTCGATGACTTACAGCAGAGGACATTGCCCTGTTCTGGGCTGCGTGACCAGGCCAATCAATCTAGGCTTGGGAGCTGCTCAGTATTGCAATTGCCCTGTTGGATCAGGTGCTCTTTCCATGCATGCCCAGCAATGTTGGAGCCATTTCAGTATGGTGGGATCTCATGCTGTAGGGGTATATGTGTGTCAACAGTGCATCCATATGTGCTATGTGCATTGCAGAGGGTTCTTCTAACAAGACCGGTGCCAGTTTGATCGTTAACACCCATGCAACCAGCCCTAGCCACACAGTTGTGTTATTCATGGGTGCTCCAGCTGGGTATGTGTATCAGGCAGTTTAGACCTGGGCATATGAGAGCTGGTGTGGTATGATGGTCAGGGTGCCAGATTAGAAAGACCCAGGTTCAAATTCTCACTGTGCCACTGAGGCTCACTGTGAGACATTGGGCCAATCACACCCTCTCAGCCTAGCCTACCACACAGGGTAGTATTTGTGAGGATAAAATGAAGAGGAGGAGAACAATGTTATAAGCTGCTTTG
>NW_015243662.1:0-578 GCF_001447785.1 Gekko japonicus | reverse complement strand
GGGGGGGGGGGGGGGGAGGAATGTTGTTATGTGGAAAGTCTGACGACTTATCCATGCTAGAAGCTGAGCAGCTGGGACAGATTTAAATGAAGTGTGTGACTGGAATGGGGGGGGGAGAGCTTTCTGCCCTAGCAAGGAGTTCACCTGTAACATGATACGTACCTGCTGTTCCGAGATGAGGCAAGGATAGGAAATGGAGGCTGATAAGCGGCCCCACGGATAGGATGAATCAGGACTTCACCTCCAGACCAGTGCCCAAGATGAGGAGCGGTTTTCTACTGCGTCGGGGTGGGGTGGGGACCCACCGGTCCTGTAGGCATCCGCCCTTTTCTGTGCTTGCCTTCAGTGCCTGTGATATTATACATATACCTCTAAAAGTTTCTGCTTGGCTCAGTCATCACTGAGGGCAGAATTATGCCCCAGAAATGTATTCAGACAGTTACCTTCAATATATCTTTTTTGGCTTTATCGATTTGTCTCATTTATACCATTTTTTCTCCTCCCTAGCTTGGTTTCAAAGAGGCTTGCATCTTTCTCCTCTGTTCCCAGTTTATCCTCACAACCACCCTGCGAGGTAG
>NW_015243661.1:0-578 GCF_001447785.1 Gekko japonicus | reverse complement strand
TTAATTGTCCTATATCTTCTGCCCGAAGAAATCGGCAAATCTGACTCAAGCACCTCCCTGAGTCCTGCGCTAAACTGCTTTAGGGGTGCCCTGTATGAAAGGCAGGAGGGCTTCACCATTCCCTCAGTGGATATGGTGATTGAGTGGTTACGGAGTTAAACATGGTGAGAAAGTTGTACGTACAGAGAAGATGGTATCTGAAGACACTATTCGCTAGAACGTATGTTTGGTATCTGTAGAGAATGTCACAATTATTATTCTTAGAGGTTATAGGTACATACACTAATCAGGATTTGTAGTATTTTTAAAGTGCAAAGAGAACACACTGGGGCTTTTTAAGAAACTCACTGAAACAATGTGCCGCCAATCAAATGTTTTAAAACCTAATCCCCCTACATTTGCTAGTGACATCCTAAACATTTGGGTTTCAGCCTGCAGCAGTGGTAGTAACCCTATTCTGGCTCATCCATATCGGTCTGGAATTGCTTCCTGACGGCTCTGCAGTGAAAATTTACAAATGCCGATTCTTCTCTTTTTAGAAAAGAAGTCAGATGAGATTTACACAGGACATTGTGTAT
>NW_015243660.1:0-578 GCF_001447785.1 Gekko japonicus | reverse complement strand
GAAACGTCAGTAGTGGAGGACAAATTCCTTTGAAATCCTGCCCTTCGTTACCAATCTTTCCCTGAAATAAGTGGGCACAGAGGGAGCACTGGATCTGTTCCAGCGGGTTGGATTCATTAACAGGGCAGTGATGAAGCCCAACAGACTTGACTAGTAGGCGAGGCTGACCAGTGACGAGCAAACTCCCATACTCAGTTCAGAGACTCAGTCCATCAATCAAGACAGCGGACTTCAACCTGTGGTTCAGGGGACCGTCGTTGGGTCATGGAGTCCCACCTGCAGGTTCGTGTTTTCCTTTTTTTGCTGCCTTCTGCAAGAGAAGAATTTGTTGCTAGTTCACATGTGCCAGGGGCACGGATGGCATGTCCTCTGCCTCTCTCTGAGGCCCAATCTGCATCTAGCTTTCACTCTGTGGTTTTACCAAACCCATGCTGGAACAGAAATTTCCCCTCTACATTGCATGACACTTTCGCTTTGATTCATCATTGGATTTTATGGCAGTATCCAGACTGCAGGCCACTTTCACTTAGTTTGATCCCTCGTTTTTACGGTAGCCGTCTGCATAGATTTGTGGCTGT
>NW_015243659.1:0-578 GCF_001447785.1 Gekko japonicus | reverse complement strand
CCTTTTTCTCCCCGAGACCCTGGAGAGGCTCTGCCAGTCAGTGCAAACGTCGCTTAGCAAGATGGATCCATAGTCTGACTCATTACAAGGCCGCTTCATATGTTCAGTTTAATAGCCTTGGAATAACGCATCCACTTCAGAGCGCTGTTATCCGCCGCCGCCACCCCCGCCATGCCCGTCACCCAGTAGGAAGGTGGGGCGCCTTAGCAGTCTGTTCGCTGTAGCGTTTTACGGAGCTGGGAGTGGCATTTCCAGCGTCAGAAACAGAACCTTCCAGCTGAACAAGTGCCGAAATTGGGGCAGCCCTTCACATTATGTTCATTCTTCACATCTGGCTGTGTTAACTCCCCCCAGTGCCCGTCCGACAAGGAAATCAGTGGTGCATGTTTGGAGCTAGGCTGGTTCACGGTATGCCTCATGGAGCCAAGAGGTCGGCCACCTTGAGCCCTTCAGAGCTTGGCAGGGAGCAAGTGCTGTTCAGTGAGTAGGCTGGCACCACCTTCTGTGGTCTTGGATGAGAGAACCTGACCCACAGGCATGGCTGCCAAGGAGAAGAAGAGATTGGAATTACACCCCGC
>NW_015243658.1:0-578 GCF_001447785.1 Gekko japonicus | reverse complement strand
GTTGGCAGAAATCATTTCGGCATTAAAAAGGACGCAACCCCATTTGTCTCCACATCTCAAAAGGCCTAACCCCTCAAAAGTTTGGGGAAAAGAAAAGCTTTAAACAGTCTTTGTAATAATAGGACCAGGAGTCCCCCCACCCCTCAAAGCAAGTTCTGCAGAAGGAACCACCCCCCTGGCAAGCACCACAGTAGCAACCAGCCTTAGCCACACAACTGTTCTGCCCTCACCACCACCACCCCCCATAACTTTCCATTCAAACATGTAAAAGACATACACCCCTGCCGTCTTCACCAGTCTTTCCAGGAAATGCCATAATGCCGTGTCAAACACCTTGCTAAAACCCAGCAACAAAATTATTGCCTCCCATTTCTATAATGTACCTGTCACTCAACTCCCAGGCACATGCAATATAAACAGCAATAAGAAGCCTTCAGTGCGACACACCAGCTCTACTACTGTTAAGTAGAACAAATCACAACTACCACCCCCAGCATTTGTAAACCAAGCCTTTCGGGAATCGCGCAGCTAGACAAAAAGTAGGAACCTGATTCCAAAAGACATGCAGCTAGAAGGGC
>NW_015243657.1:0-578 GCF_001447785.1 Gekko japonicus | reverse complement strand
TCCTAACCACTACACCAAACTGGAGAATGTGGATAAGCATCTCTGAGATGTTGGATTTTGAACTATAGATCTGAACTACAGACTTTAGGAGAGCTTTTAACCTATTATGACTCAACACAGAGAGGCCAATGAAATGTCATGGTATCAGTCTTGGAGAGCTCTTAGCCCTTAGTCTTGTACAGCTGAACTAGAGAAAAGATTCCTGAGTATTTCTCCCTTGTGGCCTACCTGTCTAAACTTCTTCTTGTTGTTAACTACTAGAAGAAGAGATACTCTGCTCTGAACAAGTGTATTGGTCCCATGTTAAGATTAAGGGACAAACTATATTTTATACTGTAGCTGTATGCAATGAAGCCCCAACAGCCACTATCCTATTACAAAATACCTTGAAATCCACACCCACCCAGCTTCTTTTACTCCCACTTTTGATCAAGACCTATGTTTATCTCATGTGCAATACCTTCTTCTGAGCTTTTGGGATTCTGAGTGCAGAGCCTGTCAAGGAGAAATAAATAAAGATGTGTGGACAACAGAATAATTCAGAGAGAAGAGATTAGGAGTAGGGATGGGCTACTCCA
>NW_015243656.1:0-578 GCF_001447785.1 Gekko japonicus | reverse complement strand
ACCACTACACCAAACTGGCTCTTGCAGCACCATGAGGACAACCTGAGTTCAAGGATGCTGATGTGTCCAGGGGACAGAATGGTGTACCTGAGGTGGATTCTCCAACAGCCATCATAGCCTCAGTGGGATCAGAATCCCATGATAGGGATGTTTATTCTCCACATGATGCTCCTGGATGTCCAGACCCTGCAACTCTTCCAGAACTATCTAAGCCAACACCAGTCACAGGAGTGGTGCTTTCACTTCTCAGATCAGAAAGACTCAGGAAACAACCTGTAAGCATGGACCTGTAGATAGTTAGCAGCCAGGGAATCCTGGGCAGAATAACCAACTGAATCCCTGTTGACAACTCAGATTCGGGAGTCTACCTGATATGGATCGCTGGTTAGTTGTTCCTTCTGTTTTGTAGGCTTTGGGGGGTGTAAACTAAGGGTTTATCTCCTGCTCTGCAGGAGATATACCAGACTGTTGGGAGTGGGGTTAGAACATTATTAATCTTGGTTCCTACCAAAAGACTCAGTCCAGTCTTTCTTCCAAAGATTTGTTGAAGGAGGTAAGACTTTTTCTGTCAAGAGCTC
>NW_015243655.1:0-578 GCF_001447785.1 Gekko japonicus | reverse complement strand
AAAAGTGCACATTCACAGAAAGTATTTCTGTCACCTGTACAATAGCTCCATTGGGGAAAGGCATCCATGTGCCAAGAGGGCAGATCCCACTAAAGAGGATGCTGGCAGGAAGGCAGTGCTCATCTTTTGGGCGGCTACAGGCAAAGTAGCAGCAAAACAGAAAGAAAAGGACAGACTAGAACCCTATAGGAACCTATGCACCAGTTATGCTCATTGTATCAAAGTTGCCTGTGACTCCTCCACGGGTTGCATGTAGTGCTGCTACCCTTCCCTGAGCTTTTTGAGTTCCATCTAACTTCTGATCCTTCAGTTCCATATTGTATAACTAGAATAGTCATGATTTTCATCAGAGGACTGCAGTGATGATAAAAAGATAGGTAATAAATGTATTGGTAATTACAGTTGATTGTCACTGTTATTTCTTGCTAGTCACACAGAGCAAGGAATTATATCAAAGTTGACTCATCATGTATTGTAAATAGAAACCAACCATTGGTGTACTTAGCAATGCATTATAGCACTATGGGGACACAGTGTGGCCACTCTGAAAATGGCAGCCAACATTTGCAGTGTTACCT
>NW_015243654.1:0-578 GCF_001447785.1 Gekko japonicus | reverse complement strand
GAGTCGGACTCGACTGAACAACAACAAAGGTACAATACATTTCCAGCCATAATATCTTAATTTTCCATTGAATAGAGATGAAAGTTTCAGGGATTGTATCCCTCAGTCAAAGTATGTTGCTTTAAATTTTTCAGGTAGATAAAAGGAAGGTATTAGTTTATAAGCAATGCTCATTTATAGAGTGTATGAAGGCAAATATGTGGTATCTTGAGCAATTTGGCAGCCTTATAGTGTAGGCACAGGACTTTGCTTGGTACCCCAAGAAATGTATACAAGGTTATGACAAGGAACATGCAAGCATTTGGCACCCCAAAGAAGGCTGATAGCATGGCAGAGCTTGCAGCCGGCAACCGAGAGAAGGCAAGTAGGACAGACGGGGGTGGGGGTGGGGACATAGGCTTACATTTTACAGCCATGGATTCTGACAGCTTGAGGGAGATAATTCCAAGGGTCCTACCCCTCCACTATACCCTCACTGTGAAAAAGGTTAGAGAATATATGGCTTAATAACACCCAGTGAGTCACAGGGCAGAGTCATGATTTAAAGCTGAATCTCCCAGTTCTAATCTAACCACTGC
>NW_015243653.1:0-578 GCF_001447785.1 Gekko japonicus | reverse complement strand
TTGAAAGTATATGTAAGCTTTTCCCAGATTGACTGGGAAAGTTTCCAAGAAAATGTAAATGTATCTGGCTTCTTGGGTTTTACGCAATATAAATTCTTTTTTAAAAAAAAGCATTGTGGAATAATACCGATCCTCTCTGCGTCAACATGATAAATTAGCTTCACATACTTGGAAAGAAGATGTGTACAATGGAGTATTTCAATCAAGCCACGCAAATCACGATTCAGTTCTTTATGAGTTGTAGCTGTAGGGTAGGGTCCATCCCAACAACTGTTGTGCAACTCCCTGCCTTCATTACCACCGTGCTGTTTTATCCATTTAGCAAAGCCTGCTATCTGGCTAGGTGGCTCTGACTTTTCTTCAATAGGCTTGGGCAGCGACATATGTAGAAGTGCCATTGGGGGGTGGGGTGGAAACCAAAGAGACTCCCCCCCCCCTAAAGAACTACATAAGGATGCATGCTGTGCCATCAGGATGGATTGCAAGAAGGCAAACGGTTTGTTTTGATCAGTTAATGAGCTCTCCTTTGTTTGCCCAAACCTAGACTTTAATACTCATGAAAAAAATTGCAGTGTTTT
>NW_015243652.1:0-578 GCF_001447785.1 Gekko japonicus | reverse complement strand
CAACTCATCCCAAAGACTATCCCATCCCCAGACCTTTAGCTGGGTTTCTGGTGCAGCAGAAAGGCCCAGTTGCTATAGTTTCCTGTAGCATCCCAAAGACTTAATCAATCTCAGATTCATGTCCAGAGCCTCTTCTTAACATCAGGTGTCTGCTCTGGAACATGCTAAGTAATAACCCAAAAGAAAAGAGTGCTGATGGAACACGTGCAGAATGTTGTCGCCTCAATAAGGTCAACATCTTGGCCATGCAGTATGAGATCCAGGTCAGCTGGAGATCAGCACCTTTCTCTTTGGCAATTAAACCGAACACATTAGCTGTCATTTTCCATCATGGTTCTTATGCCTTCTTTAGAGGCCAGGTATCCCTCTCTGGGAACCCCACCCTAAAAAATGAATCCCCCCCTCTAAAAAAAAACTAGTGCCAAGTTTATGCATGAAGAATGGATGTGAGCTGTAGGGAGACCAAAGTCAGCAGAATATCCCCTTTTAAAGATGACCTGCCAAACTCAGCTTATGCCATGACCCAGTGCAGCCCTTGGTGTGAAGGGGAAGGATAAAAGGACAAGTCCTTTTGTGGA
>NW_015243651.1:0-578 GCF_001447785.1 Gekko japonicus | reverse complement strand
AGACATTGGGGGGCATGGCAGAAGCTCCCACCCTTCCTCACCACCCTTCCAGCCAGAGGTGGAAGAGGAAGGTAGGTTGGTGGTGAGTGGGGTAGCTGGAGGGGGCAGTGGTAAGGGCTCCATTCTTCTGACCACTCATCTACATCCAACACCGCAACCTCAGTGGATGGCGAGGAAGGAGAAGACTCCAGTCCCTCTTCCTCCACCTGCTCACAGTGTTGTTTCCCACTTCTCACTCACCATCTACTGCCTGTGCCTTGGTGGAAGAGGGAGGTGGGGTGGAAATCAGAGAGGGATGTGTGGAGTCAGCAGCAGAGGCTTCCTTCTTCTACTCACCCATCTAACTCAAATACAGTGGCCTCAGCAGCTTCAGGGCGAGGAGGAGGATGTTCACTGTGCTAGTTTCGAGTTAGTTCTGTGCACAAACACAAGCAACAGCTTTCTCTTTGGGAATGTTTTAAAACACTGCTCCATCCTTTTTTAGATTTATTTTTTGCCAGCCCAGGAGGTCCCTAAAGTCTGGAGAAAAGTTTTGCTTCTCTCAAGGTGCCCCAGTCTGTGGATTTAAGTATCCACAG
>NW_015243650.1:0-578 GCF_001447785.1 Gekko japonicus | reverse complement strand
CATTTTGAGAAGGCCTTATTTTCAGTAGGGCAATAAATGCAAGTATATACTAGCAGTACATGCATTTGTATACCTCTTGTGCAAAAGTAGTGTTCTCTGCATGAAGCTATTACAAAGCATAGTGGCAAAACCTTAGTTGAAACTTTTTAATTGAACATCTGACACATTCCATTTGCTTATTGTGATGAATTCTCCAATGCAAAAAAGCTCAGCATGCCTTAATTACACAGCACACACCCACACTGCCACACCCACTGCCCCTTAGCTGATTGAAAGTATTGCTGTAGGTAGTAAGCTGTCCAGCTTTGATTCAGTTAAATGCTGGGCAACACTTTCTAGTCACTTGCTAGATAAGCTATATGGCTGCATTTGGAGCTATATTTTCAGTACAGTTGCTGCTGAGAAACCCAAACAAGCAAAAACACCTACTCCAAAAGGTCAGCTAAGCCCCCAGCTCCTGCTTAACATAATACTGTGTGGTGTTTAAGAAAAATTCTACTCCCTGAGAAATTGGCCAGAGGCTTAGCAATTACACTAGAGCATTCCCAGTAAGTGCACAGACTTATATGTGTTCTAAC
>NW_015243649.1:0-578 GCF_001447785.1 Gekko japonicus | reverse complement strand
GAGACTAGTTGCACCTTAAAGCCTAACCATATCCCCAGGGTTTGAACTTCCAAGAGTCAAAGCTGCTTTCATCAGATAGGAATGTGTGTGGGGATCACTGCAAAATGGGGGAGATGATATGTGGTATGTGTGTAAGTTAGGGTCGCCATCCCCTTCATGGGAGCAGGGTTTCCCCCAATTTTTTGGGGGTCCAATCTGCTGCCAGCCAACTGGCCAGTGGGGGAACCCTACCCCCAAGGCGTCTCGTCCTGCCTGACATGCTCGGTGTGAAGACATCACCCAGAGGTGATATCATTGCACTGGGCGTGTCACACGGGTGGGCACTCTAGCATGTGGGCAAAAACTCTATGTTGACCCAAATACAAGAGCATCCCATCCGACATGTCCAGAGGGATGACAGCACCTCTGGGTGACGTCATTGTGGCACACGAAGTTTGCACATGCATCAGAAGTCTCCCGGAGCAGGACTGGACCCCCCATACACCAGCAGCCAGCTAAGACCTGGCAACCCTTGTGTATGTGTTACTTATTTCCCACTTGGGAACTTCCAAGTAGGATCAAAACTATGAGCAGTGTGG